>NW_017306397.1:860977-864350 GCF_000935625.1 Nanorana parkeri | reverse complement strand
AGAGAGAGGGTTAAGAGTGGTTGCAGTGCTGATCACCTCAGTTTCCCATAGAGGCGACCAGCGGACACACACACACAGTGCTGCTTAGTATTAGCTGGTTCCCAGGAGGGATAGAGTTGAGGGCGGCTACAGTGCTAATTGGCTGCAATCACTTATTGGCTGATGCACGGAGTTCACAGCCAACAATTGGCTAACAGCTAATGCTGCTTAAGGCCAGCTGAAAACTCCGTGCACTAGCCAATGAAGCATCAAACCTTTGGTCCTCACATGCGGAGCTAAAAAGTGCTGACTAAAAGACCAGGGAATTAACTAAATATGTAATTGGGAGAATTTTCTGCCATAACCTGCTCCAACTTCTCATGGAGTAAGCAATTGGTATTCTGTTCATGTAGTTGGCACTTACATTTTGGGAATTTTATGCTGTTAGGCAAAGCAATAAAAAGTACAAATGCACTGATCTGTATCACAAGAGGAACGTCAATGCTAACACATTGGGAGTATTTTCTGCCATAACCTGCTTTATCCCCATCACCCCTTAAAAATCCCTTTTACTTCTATTTGCTCTGTCCCAATCTTCAAATGATCTCTACTCTGTCCCCATCACCTCCTTAAAAATCTAATTTTCTCCCCTTCCCTGTCCCTATAACCTCATGTCCCCATCACCCCATAAAATCAAATTTTACTCCCCTACTCTGTCCTCATCACCCTATGTCCCCATGCTCTGTCCCCTTCACCCCCTTAAAATCCCTTTTACTCCTCTGCTCTGTCCCTATTACCCCATACACAGGTCTACTATCATTAATTTCCTTGTGTGTTATTCAACTTTCCTCATAATAATTTTCTGTTTTTGCCTCGGGCGCAAACGTTGCTAGCTAGGGCTCTGGATAGGGACCTTAAATTGTAAGCTCTTTGAGGGCAGGGACTGATGTGAATATGCAACTATGTTAAGCGCTGTGTAAATTGTCGTCTATATAAATAGCAATAAATAGGAACTACCTGAATCAGTCACACATGTCAAAACACAAACAAGTTGCTAGACTTCCATGAATTCAGTGCAGGACATTTTAAAAGGGAGTATACAACCAGAAAAGTGTTGCAAAGGCTTTACTGAATCATCTCCATCATGTCTAAAATTCCTGGATCAGCAAAGCAGGCATCTCTTCCATTAACTTTTTTGATCAGGCCGTAGGTACAATTAAAAAGGAAAAAAAAAAGTGCTGAAAGTAGACTTATCCATTCATTTTCAGTTAGAGCCTTATTAAATTAACCACACTATGGCTTCTTACATCTCCAGGAGGACCTCCCTGTCTACAATGACATTATAGAACTAAGAATAGAACATAAAATAAAACTTTTTTTTTTTCTAATACTCACCCGATTCCTGTATCCAACAAGTGCAGCCTCCCGTCTCCCACGTCCGCCCGATGACAGCCGGGTGAATGTGGCAGAGAGAGGGAGACAGGGGCTTCGTTTAGCTGGGGTCGTGACGGCGCCCCCCCTCAGTCCTGCGCCCGGGGCAAGTGCCCCCCATGCCCCCCTGGTTGTTACGCCACTGCTCCCTGGTTAGATTGCTTGACATAAATAGGATTTGGGTGGACTCGCCTTTCATTTTGCATTGAGTCAACCAAATGCCGAAATGCTATGCCTAGGGGTGCTCACTGCAAATTAAGTACATGTATTACAATGTCAGATTTACAGTAAACCCCAATGCTCTGTAAGATTACAAGACACTGAATAAGAAAACGCATTTCTGGTTTTCCAACAGGTGCATTTTGAGTTATAATTCCTCTTTAAACTTAGAGATTTTTATATGCAATGTGTACATTACAAAACTGTCACTGCCATCATCACACCACCAAGTGGTGGTTCCAGTCAATTTATACAGCTGAATAACCATGAGTCATTGTGAACAATTTGTAATACGTACAATCTCCAACAGTTCCAGATCATTTAAAGCAGCTTATCCCACAAATGAAATCCTGTTTTCACAGGCTTAGAACATAGTCCAGGCACTTCCTTCAGCATACACAACTGAAGAGTGCACCTAGTTTAGCCATTATTATAAAAGGCCAACAGTTTGTGCAGCGCTTTACAATATAAGGAATACATTATAATCACAATTCAAGACAAGATGGTAAGGAGGGCCTTGCCCCTGACGGCTTACGATCCATCATCCTGCTTAAGTTTCTTTTACATTTAAAAAAAGGAAAAAGTTAATTCTAGGTGTGCATAAACTAGAATTATATTACTAGAAAAATGAAGCATTTGAAAGTCTCAAACCTTTTAGATCACTCGAGGTGTAATTTAATATACGGTAGGTTTGCCAGCCAAATGAACTTTTACATGCGTCAAAAACGCAATCATCGCTAGATGGTGGCCCTACATTAAGACGAGAAGATGTATTGGGTGTCGTCCTTCCTTTTGCATACCAAATTGGTGGTCAGATAAGTAGTTTACATCATAAAGAAGCTCCCAGGAAGAGTCTTTTAAGTCATAAATTCGACTTACTAATGTAACTGAACGCCAAACAAAAAATATGAGCCAAGCATTGAAATGAATGATTCCAGAACTGTTTGTTCATGAAATGTCATACGATACATCTGGTTGGGAGGCATTGCAAAAAATCACGTAAGAGCGGAATCCTTGTATTGCCTCCCACCTAGATATGCAGCATTACACTCCATTAACAAAAACAATCCCAGAATTCTTTACGCATCAGCTCTGAAGATGAACGTGCATTTTAATGCTGAAATACGCTGCATTCTTTTTGTTATTATCAAAGAACAGATTCAACTTTGGGCGTCAAATGTTTGCATGGTGCTACATATCACCACTGTCCCTAAATTACAAAAAGCCAGTGTGTCACCTCTGAGTTCACAAGTAGAGGAACATATTCTTTACTTCCAAGCCTTTAGGTTGACAAAATCCTGTTTGAAAGATGCAGTGTGATGTGGTATTTGCAGCAGTGTTTAGCAGGAGGTTTGACCATGCATAGGTAGTTTTTCCTGCAAGCAGGGCAGTTACATCATAACAACAAATCAGACAAAGAAAAAAAAAAAAGTTGAACCCGCTAGCCCATTTAATGGCAACTAGAGTTATCACAATGTCCATTAGGTCATATTAAGGTAAACCCGTCACAAACTTACGCAACTTTAAGTGACCATATGATAAAAAAAAAGTGGTTACTTTCAGTGAAAATCCAATGTCAAAGCAATCAGTAGTTTTAGAAACTTAGCCTACTGCATCATACTTTTAGGTCAAAAGAAAAATGTTGAACTAGCTAGCTGCTATCATGGCAACTAAAGTGATCACATTGTCTATGAGGTCATGTTACAGCTGGACCCCACCTATTCCTATTAAACATAATGGAAAA
>NW_017306397.1:811444-860738 GCF_000935625.1 Nanorana parkeri | reverse complement strand
GGGGGGGGGGGGGGGGGAATCAACCATATAGCCTAGAAAAAAAAAAAAAACACACACACACACTGGTGCCAAGTCAGATCTTAATATTCTTCCAGACATACAGTAACTGCTGCTCTCCCACACTTGCATATAGTGAGAATGGGTTAGAATCTCCGCCATGCTTACAAATCCCATCTCTCTTGAGCAAACTTCCCTTCACTTTCTGTGCGGACACTAGAACAGGAAGTCAGAATCTCTCAAACTGGGACTCAGAAAGCAATAAAAAGTTGACAGGACCTCTAAGTCTTAATTGAAGTCCCCCCCCCCCCCTAAGCAGAACTCTGGGCACAAAGTTTCTTAACCTTTGCAGTGAGGATACCCCTGCACTGCAAGGGTTAAGTGCTTGATTGTGTCCAGGATAAGAAAAAAAAAAATTACACTTGCACAGTCCTCAGATCCAGCTGGCTGTCATAGCGCTCCCTTCAGCCTGTCTCCTCCTATGCTGCATCGAAGGAGTGTCCCTTGGCATCCTCATATCCTATCCAAAGTGTATAGAAAGTGATGACTCGTGTGTGGATCCTTAGACCACTACAGTAGGGGGAAGAGAGGCTGCAGGGATCAGTCTAAGTGCAAGCCGGCTCCTAGGATCGAAAATATGTATAGCAGTGCTCCTATCCCAGAATGCAAAACTAACACAAGACTACCGAGTGTACATAAATCATTTGAAATATTAGAGTGCAAGATAATGTGCCAAATACATTTTCACAATGTGAAAAATGCGTATTTATTTTAATTACAATAAAATGTATTAAATAGTAGAAAAAAAATAGTCCATATCCCCCAATCTCGGACACAACATCTCTCAGTGTTTTCGTGGCAATCAATAACACCTCAGATGAAAAAAATCCACATAAACTGCATCAATCCAACAGCTAGTGATCGAAAACTCAGGTCGATAGTATCCATTTGCAATCTTCAATATTCACCCTGTGTCATGTACCAACAGAAACGCCAGTTGGAATTGCACTCACCCCAGAGTTTGACACTCTATTACTAGAAAAGTTTAAACAGAGCAGGATGTTAATCAATCCTCCCAGAGAGATCCACCGACGTCCAAACGAATCCCAGAAATGTTGAGAGCCCTATGGCACAACCTTCTTTGTCATA
Organism: Nanorana parkeri; assembly: GCF_000935625.1. Lineage (NCBI taxonomy): Eukaryota > Metazoa > Chordata > Amphibia > Anura > Dicroglossidae > Nanorana > Nanorana parkeri. The sequence continues at coordinate 859,592 of NW_017306397.1, read as the reverse complement.
GTTTTCTTGCCATAGTTCTCCATAGTATATGTCCTCCTGTGACCCAAAATTCAAGAGCCCGCTATATGCCGACAGCACAGAGCCGAGCTGCAGTCGGGACAGATTCTGACAATATTGTCGGGATCCACCCAGCTGCCTTATTGACAGCTGGCTCTGCCCCTCTAGAGGCAGAGTCAGCTGTACCCGCCCCCTCCCCTATCCGTTCCTCCAGTTTGCATTGGCAGTCACTGCTCTCTCCAGTGCAATTCACTCTCCCCATAATTCTCCTTTAACCAATCTTCCAAGCAGATATCCACAGGTATTCAAACGATTCTCAAAGACCATAGCAAAGATGCAGAGAGAAGCTCATAGCATATTAAGACCTCTTTCATGAAACCATTAAAAAAAAAAACAGTACAGGGTACGAACATTTAACAGTGCTGCATTACACACCCAGATTCTCAGCAAGAATAAAGTAATAAGAAAGAAAATACGCCAAAGCACAAATTCATGCGCATACAAACAGTCAAATCAGAACATGGTGTATCATGATGTGTAGCCAAAGATCTGGAGGATCCTAGGGTCGGTTGAGTAGAACTTTTTTGGGGGGTAGCACCACTGCAAGGATTAAGAAAATTTGTCCCCGGAGCTCTGCTTTAGGTTTCAATAAAAATGAACCAAGGGGTCTGATCCTCGGTCCCATCTGACTGCTAGACCGGTCCCAGCCTCTTCCCTTGGGCTCCGGTGGCCTAAGCCCCGTTGACGTAATCACATGTAATAAATGTCCATTGGCTGGTATTATACGTTAGGGCGCGAGGGACATTCCACAGAGAGCTGAGTGGTCACTGCTTCAGGACAGAGGTTCAGGCAAGTATATACCCTTTGATTTTAGACCCTAGATCAAAGTGAGCACTTAACACTTGCAGTGTGGGGGTAGCCCCACTGCATGGGTAATTTTTTATCTGCCTTCTTTAAATATTAGTCTTGTCCAATTGAGTTTCAGTACACAGACCTGTGGGCACATGACAATTCAGATTCATGTGACTTCAGTCAGTGGTTTTCCCAATGCAGTGAGTCACTACTGAATGATCTCGCTGTGGTCACTGGTTTAACACAATGTGAAACAAATATACAAAAAAACAATACTATTAAATTGTATGCTGGTTATTGTTCATAAGTATTTTTGGAAAAGAGAACAAATGTTGTAGAGAAATAAAATCCCTTGTCCTACTTTCCTCATCAAATTGTTTAAGTTACTGTAGACCCAGGAGGTAGATTGATATGCCCATATATAGCAGGCACTAGGCAGGTGACACATCTGTTCATTGCATGCAGTGCTACATGTGTCCTTCAATGCAGGTCTCCTCCACTCACCCATGCTGTTGCCGACGTCCCCGGTCTATGCGCCGCTTCTTGATTTTGTGTGATCGCTCCACTACTGCAGGTGTAGAGTTGACACTGGTGTCTCCCAACAGCCTAACACCCAGAACACAGACCTCCAGCACCTGGGCTCACCTCTGCTCCCCTTTCCCAACAATTGTTACCCCTGCTCTCCCTGCAACCTTCTTTTAAAACTGCTCACCTCTGCGTCCACTGCATTTCTCTTCCAACTCTGCTCACCACTGCCCCCCTCTTCCTACACTGCTCACCTCTGAATCCCTCTTTCTATTCTGCCCAACCCTGCATCTCTCTTCCTATTCTGTTCACACTTTGCACTACTTGTGGCAGGGGGTGCAGAGGTTAGCAGTGTAGAAGAGGGAAGCAGAGGGTGAAGAAGGTAACAGTGTTAGAAGAGAGCAGCAGGCTGCCACCCTCTTTCAACACTTCTGCACACTTTTTAAGATTTCATCTTACACTGCAACCCCTTTCTTCTAAGCTACTCACCCCTTGCAGCTTACCTTAGGGTAGGACTCCAGCTCCTGCCGAAGAGACTGAGGACTGTGAGCGATGCATGGGTGGAGCCTAATCATGGAGTGGGCAGAGCCTAAGCAAGAACAGACAGGACCCTGATTAGACTGCCCAGCTCTCCATGATAACTAGTTTATGGAGAGGATCTTTCCTGCTTCCATGCACAGGGCCCGGACACCTTTAGGGAAGGAGCCTGTCCATCAATTGGTTACTATGGTAAGTGGGCAGGACCATCCTTCTTCCCTAGGGGCAGGCCATGTCGGCTCGGGCCCCCCTGCTGACTTGATGGGCCCTGGGCCGGGTACAAGAGTGTTGGCTGTACCCCCCTGACAGTGGCCCTGTACAGACCTCAGATGAAGAATGAAAGGTCTGTTCCAGGAGGTCCCCCCAGAATATTCTCCATATTTAGATTAGTGCATGTGCTTGGGATGCCCAATATTATTATCTATGGCCTAGTTTGGCAAATTCACAGTCTCTCTTAAGACCGCTGCAGGATGCAGCAGTGACAAGTCTATAATGTCCATATCTGAATTCTGCAACTCATTTTACATTTTAATAGGATACAGATATTTGTTTGTAACAGAATGTCTACTACATGAACTTCAAAGACATTTGAAGATGTCATAAATAAATAATTTTGTTTTACTTTACTCTTCCAGAAACCAGGTTCTTATGTTGCAATCATAATAAAATAGACAAAAAGCAGCTAAACTCCATAGCAGATCCATAGAGTAGTAAAGTGATCCTTGGCTGCAAACACTTAGGCCCCAACCAATAACGGAGAGTGGGTTGTGCTCTCTGATCCGCAATGCAGTAATTGTCCAACTGTGCATGAATTTTTTAATTTTAACCAGAAATGCCAGGGTGTTATGTTTGCAGTGTCCTTTGAAGTGTTCTCTGCATAAACTGAACTCTGGGATAGGAGGAGAGCCCTGTCACATGACCTGACAAAGGTTTCCTTCTGCTCCTAGCAGTTTTTCTGTCATTCCGTCATTCATTACAATGAATTAGGCTTCACTTGATGTAATGAAAACAAAGTGGAAAGTACATTTGTAAAGCACACATGTATACTTTAAAAAAAAGAGGGGAAAAAACCCTCTGGCATATTTATAAACAGCAGTAAAGACATGGTTAGGCCATGCTGCTTTATATATTGACCCCTTACAAATCCCAGAATGCAGGGGGTAGGTGAATTTCTCCTCATCTGCCTCTGCCATCTGCTTAGGGAGACACACTAGCTGAAAAAACACACTAACCTAAATTCAGAGGGGTGAATTGCCAGTATTGGCAACCTGGGGGGGGTCTTCTAAACTGTTTTTTGGAATATCTATTGAATTAAGATGTGTATGGCTATAGCTATATATAAACCTTAAAGCTGAACTTCAGGCAGAGATAAAAAACAAAAATAAAAAAATCCGGCCAAAAGTTAAGGTGCCCATGCACCTTGCGATTATCGTACGAGTCAGCTGGCTGCTACTCCGGTCCCTGAAGCCTGTCTATATTGTCCTTAGACCACCCAAAAAACTTTATATATATATATATATAAAATAATCTTCTGAACAACAGGAACAGACAGCAAAACAAGTGTGACCCTTCCCTATGCCATCCAAAACTAAAAAATGTTTTTTTGGCTGGAGTTACACTTAAAAAATTTACCTGTTCTGACTTTCTGACTTACATACAAATTCAACTTAAGTGCAAACCTACAGTCCCTATCTTATATGTAAACCAGGGACTGCCTCTAGTGGCAATGTATCATAAATTGTGACTAAGGACCCATTTACGTTGCTGCACGTGTCTGTGGCATAGTACACTGTGCTTGTAGTAATAAATACTTTTCTCATAGATATTGGATATGACTTTAGACAACCTCAACCGTTTACCCAGCAAGAAAACGTCTGCAGAGACAATTCCCAGAACAAAAAAAGAAAAAAAAGGTAACACAACACTTCTCGGTCACACCCAGTGAACAAATAAACAGCTCAGAAAACATTTCAGCCAAGTTCAGCGCTTGGAATAAAAGACACAAACTGTCAGAGGAGAAAAACATAACATTACAACCATTTAGCAACTTGGAAACATCTACCAGAAGAAGAACCCAAAGATGATACCCGAGATAGGCCCACCTTTCCTATTTACCAAACATTGCCCAAAGCACATTAACGCATGACAAGAGAATTGTCATTGGGACTTGTTCACACCTGTGCACTGCCCTGTGTTTTAAAAAGTAGCCTAAGTGTGTTTTTGGTACGGCGGTGTTCCATTTTTTTTGGCCCAATAAACCTTAATGGCATGCATTTTTGTGTGTTTTCGCCCATGACAACAAGCTCCAGCCCCTTAGTAACCTCTATTTTATTTGTCTTCAAATAAGCAAAAATGCACTAAAACATGCATCAACATATGCATCAAAACATGCTAAATCATAGGAAAAGGTAGATGCAAAGGTGTAAACCAAGCCACAACCCCAGATTTATACTAGGCCAGCCTTTCTCAACCAGTGTGCCCCAGCACACTGGCATGCCTTCTCCAGGAGTGTCTCAAATTTGTGACTGTAGGACTCTGATATATCACAAGGACTGTAATGTAAAAGGGGGATTCTAATATGAAAGTGGGGATTCTAAAAAGGTGCCCATACACTTTACAACCCTCGCAAGACTTTTGTACATTATAAACGTCATAGCTGTGGGCAATTCACCTCTCCAAAACTGATTGGGCTGGGAGTAGCAGTCAGTTTTGAGTGGACTTGGGACAACTGGTTCACACAAAGCCAAGGCTCATCACTACTAGGCAACAGCAATGGGCAGACAAGATGGAAGACCTGATACTACATGAAAATCGGTATTTTGCAAGTTTATACATGTGACCCAAAAACATCACTTTCTACTGTATATACATTCACTAAAAAAAAAAAAAGAGTGCCAGTTTTAAAAGTTAATAGTAAACATCAGGTGCAACCTGCACCCAAAAAACCCCCAGCCCAGTACAAGGTAATGGTTCATTCACAGGAACGTAAATATAGGAGTATGGGCGCAACACATAAAAAATGTATTGGCAGTGCCCAGGAGCCCCAGCTGCTGCATTTTTTGTGCCCATAGGAATGTAATGACAGAATAGGCTGTAGGCAAATAAAACTCATGTTATATGTGATCTATTCTGCCTTATCAGGCATTTGGAAGTACTCTTGTGCAATGCCTATTTAATCTTCAGTAAACACACTGATACGTATCCAACAGCAGTGTTTTCTAGTAGCTAGTATTTTAGAGAGCTGCACAAAAACATAACACACCACCTTTTCCTGGTCCTGCAATGCAGCATTATATCCTGGCATTAAATGGCAACATGCACTTGTCAGGATTCAATTTACTGTACCTGTCCCATGAGTCCAGCAATCAGCAGTGATGTGATGTGTGCAGCTGCAGCAGTCGACTGCAAGCTGTCTCTGCTGCAGGGGAGATATCCGGCTACACAACGAAGCCTGAATGACACACCCGCTAACAAAATATTACTGGCTGCACACACACCTCTGATTTAGACTCTAGTCACTGCTGTGCCTCCTCAAGCACCTTATGCCTGGGGCTATTGAACTATACATGTAACTATTTCAGTCCCTGAGGAGGACCACAGGAAGAACAAGATTGACTTTAAGATTAACACCTCTGCTGATACTTTCCGGGCTCATTTGGTGGCCAAAAATGAATGCTAAACTCTAGACTAAACTTTTTAGTTTTGAATAGAGCGGCAAAGGGATAGAACTCGTGTCTTTATCTCTGTGATAATAACAGGGGAGAATGGGTGTCCTGGGAAAGTAGCTGGATAAGATCTTATCCCAAATATGAGCTGTTTAAAACGGTCTCATCTCTATCCATAACTAACCAAGAAAGGTTTGGCTGGAGTTGGGCTTCAGAGGTATACCAGCCATCAACAAAAAGTTAAAGTATCAACCAATATTAGATTTCAGCCCTTACGGGCAGAGCCCTCCTTACCGTCTTGAATTCTATTGCAAGGTCTTCCTTATGCGGTAAAGCGCTGCACAGACTGTTGGTGCTATATAAACCCTGTATAATAATAATATAGCTTCTGTACTTAAAGCCCATCTCTGAGCAAGGGGGAAAAAAAAAAACTTACCCTTGCAGTTTTGGATAGAGTAATGGAGATTATACCCCCTGTCAGTTATCCCCCTTTCTCCCCCCCATCTGTGCCCCACTGGGAAGATTTCCCTTCACTTGTTGTCCGAAAGCCACAACAGGAAGAAAGAGGAAATCCCTGGTGGTCAGCAGGGTCAACAGAACTATGCCCCCATGGGAACATCTCCCATCTATTGCTGTTCTGATGGCAACCCAACATTTTCTTTTACTTTCAAGGATAACAGTCACCAGTACAAACAGAGAGGGCTAATCTCCCAAACAGGGACAGAGACAGCAATAAAAACCTGACATAATCTAATCCCTTTCCACTCTAACCACACAAAAAAAAGGGTTGGCTTCGGTTTTACTTTAATACCTTCCAATTAGTGCTCACTGAACAGCCATTGCACTATTTGTTCCAGCTCTTATTTTCATTCAGCCCACACTGTCCTATCAGAGCCCAATGTCCAGCACTTAGATTTCAAAGTCTGGCTGCAATGAGCTGATCATTGGGAGTGACTCTCTGTACCCTACCCTCCATTCACAAAAAGCCTTGCATTATTTTTATTAAATGCAAAGCGTTCTGTGATTGGAGGCGTTGTGGATGAACATCACAATCTCCCCTCCTCCAATCACAGAATGCCTTGCATTTCATAAAAAGAATGGAAGGTAGGGAACAGTGTACGACTAAAGGTGCCCACACACACTACGATAATCGCGGGAAATCCCGCGATCGTACGATTATCGTAAGGTGGGTGGAAGGTCACACGACTTTTATCTTAGGAACATGTTCGAAAACCCGCCGAGAATCGTACGATTTTCGGTGGGTGTGTAGCATGCTCGTAAGATAAAAGCCAGACGGTCTGGTGTGCGCAAGTGCACACTGCCCATTCAGCATTGCGGTCATCGGAAGACCGCCCCTCAGCGTGGCGGGCTTGCGATCATCGCAAGTACGATCTCCCTGTCCAAGATAGGCAGATCGCACGTTTTTTAAATTACCTTACAAACATCGCAAGACAAAAGTCTTGCCTCAGGGGGCGTGGCTTGCGATCATCGCAAGTACGATCTCCATGTCCAAGATAGGCAGATCGTACGTTTTTTTAAGCACCTTACAACCATCGCAAGACAAAAGTCTTGTGATGGTTGTAAGGTGTGTGCCCAGCCTTACAATTATCTGCAGATTTTCTGTGGTCAGATGGAAAAGGTGCAACAGATTCCTCCATCTACACTGAACTGTGTGGATGGAGTAATCTCCACCTGGGCCAATCTGTTGCACTTTTTCCATCTGACCACAGAAAATCTGCAGATAAATTGTAACGTGTATGGGCAGCTTAAGCGATGTAACAAATGCTGCAGGGGCTAGAGATGGGGCACACTTCATCATTGGTCATTTATTATTATTGTGCAAATATATTAAATGTTTTTTTGGCCATCTTTAACTTTTTTGAGTACAGATCTATGTTCGTCCCAAGCACCACTTACTTTTGACTTATTCACTCCCTTGCTGGAAGTCTGTTCCAGGCATCAATCTTCTTGTGAAATAATACAATAATAAAACTGCTTTCTGCTTATCTGAGGTCATGTCCCAGTGTTCTTGATCTCCGCTCCAAATTGAAAATACTGACTTCTGACTTTTATTCAGCCTGTACAGTACTGCACATCATACACAGTACAGTGAGCTCGGCGCATTGCGTTGCCTTTTATTTGAAAGACACACCAACACAACTCCTGATGGCTGTGCACTGCGGTGCAGCACAACATGCAGTATTGCAATACTGTGCTTTGCGTTTCAGTTAAATAGTTATGCTTACACTACTTTTTTCACTAAGACACATGATATGACGGTACCATGTGTTTCACTGCAATGCACAGCCAACAGGAGGTGTGTTGGGGTGCCATTCAAATAAATGGCAATGCAGTGTAGTGCACTTAGCTTACAGTAAGGCATGCTAGATGCACTGTGCAATAGCATGCACTAAACGCATGGTACTGTGCATTTAACACAACACTATGATGTGTATGGCTCCTAAGTGCCCAACATCTGACTCTTAGGCTGGGCACACACCATACAACCATCGCAAGACTTTTGTCTTGCGATAGTTGTAAGGTAATTAAAAAAACGTACGATCTGCCCATTTTGGACAGGCAGATCGTTCTTGCGATGATCGCAAGCCCGTCCCGCTGAGGGGCGGGCTTCTGATGACCGCAATGCTGAATGGGCTTTTATCTTCCGAACATGCCACAAACTAGCCGGACATCGTACGATGTTCGGCTGGTTTTCGAACATGTTCCTAAGTTAAAAGTCGTGCGACCTTACAGTAGTAGAGGTCGCACGGCTGCCACACACCTTACGATAATCGTATGATCGCGGGATTTCCCGCGATTATCTTACGATTATTGTAAAGTGTGTGGGCACCTTTTACTCACAGCTCCAGTACAGCTCTGAAAGTGGGTGGCTCGCTCTCATCCTCAGCAATTCAGAAAATGTCTTCATTCTTTTCACAAAACACAAAACATTCTGTGATTGGGCAAGGCAAGATTGCAATCTCCTCCATTCAAGTAAAAGCAAAGAAAGGGGGAGAAAACTCAGCTGAAAATGGTAAACCATAAACCAGACTCGTAAGATGTAGATCAATCTAGCAAATGGAACCCCTCAGCTCCCTGACATCATTATGTAATGTGAAGGTTTGTGCGCTCTGCTGCAGGTCCAACACAGTTATTACCAGGATACTCCACATTAAATTTATTGCAGAATCCCACAGTGACTGTACCTGATGTAGTTGATGATCAGCAAAATACAAAGTAGAGTAAAAATATAAAAGTAGCAGAGAAGACTAAAACTGTATACTTGGTGGGATGGGTGACAGAGGCTGGAGACGTTCAATGGTCTATAACAGGGGTAGGTAACCTTGGCTCTCCAGCTGTGCTGAAACTACAAATCACATCATGCTTCTGCCTCTGGGAGTCATGCCTGTGGCTTGCAATGCCTTAATGGGATTTGTAGTTTCAGCAGAGCTGGAGAGCCAAGGTTGCCTACCCCTGGTCTATAACATTCCAAAAGACATGCTGGATCTGGAGACCTGCATGTATGCATATGAGATAGGGACCTTAGATTGTACTGATTGCACTGATGTAAATGTGCAACTATGTAAAGCACTGCATAAATTGTCAGAGCTATATAAATACCTGTAATACATAAATAAATAATATATTTACCCCACATCTTCATGACATCAGACTTATGTTCTTTGGATTGTCACATTATCAGCCATTCCCTACTCTCATACTGAGACTTCTGAGAAACCAGGAAATGTCAACTATAAAAGTATAGAAAGGACCGGCAGTTGACAAAGGGAGGGGCATTCATCTGAAAACCTAAAACCTCAACTTGCTACACGATCATCCTTTGTAAGTAGTTTGTATATTGTGTCACAGTCAGGTGAGATCATTAATGTGCAGCTGCAAGCTCAGAATGTATCAGTGGCAAGTCTGTAACATGATTCAAAGTTCTTAGAGTAATCTTTAATGGGAAATTCCACCTTTAGGAAAAATATTTATAAATGTGCACTTCTTTATAAAAGAAAAAAATGTGCATTTATTATTTTTTTAGGTGATGTGTGAACGGAGCCATGCACAGCCGTGCCAAAATAAAAACTGAACACCAGCCTGCTGGTACAATAACCCTGCGATTTAGGTAAGAGGGGAGGGGGAGTGAACAGTGGCAATGTGACCATGTTTCATGCTACACCATGAATATCAGTGTAACATGAAACATGATTAGAAAAGCAAACTTAGTCCTTAAAGGAGAACTATGAGGTGAGTGCTTTTCACTCACCTCATAGTTCTAGCCGACCTGTGACAATGAAACTGTCACAGGTCGGCTCAGTAGATCGGGAAGTGAGCAAACACATACCGGCTGTCGCTCACTTCTCGATGCTGTCACGGCAGAGAGCCGTGACAGCGAATGGACTGGATTCCCCTCTCCGATCCACCAGCGCTGACTGGCGGAACGGACGGGGGAGGGTTGCTGTCACTCACGCGGCTGGGTGGATCCAGACATAATTGTCGTGATCCGTTTCAGCTGCGGCGTCTCAGTATACCGCGAGCTGCAGCTCGCGGTATACTGAGCTTTGGGTAACGGGAAGACGCTAGTTTGTGTCCTCCCGTTACCCTTCGGAGAGCTATGGGGAAAAGCCCTAACCCCATAGTTCTTTAAATTCTGTATTTGAGACCACAGTGTAGTGTGTCACTCTATTTATATTCTGGTAGTACTGACTTCAAACTCATCAGATACAACAAAAGCAAAGAGGGATATTATTATTATCATTATTCAGGTAGTTGATGATCAGCAAAATACAAAGTAGAGTAAAAATATAAAAGTAGCAGAGAAGACTAAAACTGTATACTTGGTGGGATGGGTGACAGAGGCTGGAGACGTTCAATGGTCTATAACAGGGGTAGGTAACCTTGGCTCTCCAGCTGTGCTGAAACTACAAATCACATCATGCTTCTGCCTCTGGGAGTCATGCCTGTGGCTTGCAATGCCTTAATGGGATTTGTAGTTTCAGCAGAGCTGGAGAGCCAAGGTTGCCTACCCCTGGTCTATAACATTCCAAAAGACATGCTGGATCTGGAGACCTGCATGTATGCATATGAGATAGGGACCTTAGATTGTACTGATTGCACTGATGTAAATGTGCAACTATGTAAAGCACTGCATAAATTGTCAGAGCTATATAAATACCTGTAATACATAAATAAATAATATATTTACCCCACATCTTCATGACATCAGACTTATGTTCTTTGGATTGTCACATTATCAGCCATTCCCTACTCTCATACTGAGACTTCTGAGAAACCAGGAAATGTCAACTATAAAAGTATAGAAAGGACCGGCAGTTGACAAAGGGAGGGGCATTCATCTGAAAACCTAAAACCTCAACTTGCTACACGATCATCCTTTGTAAGTAGTTTGTATATTGTGTCACAGTCAGGTGAGATCATTAATGTGCAGCTGCAAGCTCAGAATGTATCAGTGGCAAGTCTGTAACATGATTCAAAGTTCTTAGAGTAATCTTTAATGGGAAATTCCACCTTTAGGAAAAATATTTATAAATGTGCACTTCTTTATAAAAGAAAAAAATGTGCATTTATTATTTTTTTAGGTGATGTGTGAACGGAGCCATGCACAGCCGTGCCAAAATAAAAACTGAACACCAGCCTGCTGGTACAATAACCCTGCGATTTAGGTAAGAGGGGAGGGGGAGTGAACAGTGGCAATGTGACCATGTTTCATGCTACACCATGAATATCAGTGTAACATGAAACATGATTAGAAAAGCAAACTTAGTCCTTAAAGGAGAACTATGAGGTGAGTGCTTTTCACTCACCTCATAGTTCTAGCCGACCTGTGACAATGAAACTGTCACAGGTCGGCTCAGTAGATCGGGAAGTGAGCAAACACATACCGGCTGTCGCTCACTTCTCGATGCTGTCACGGCAGAGAGCCGTGACAGCGAATGGACTGGATTCCCCTCTCCGATCCACCAGCGCTGACTGGCGGAACGGACGGGGGAGGGTGCTGGTACAGCTTGCTCTGCCTCTAGATAGGCAGAGCCAGCTGTCACTCACGCAGCTGGGTGGATCCAGACATAATTGTCGTGATCCGTTTCAGCTGCGGCGTCTCAGTATACCGCGAGCTGCAGCTCGCGGTATACTGAGCTTTGGGTAACGGGAAGACGCTAGTTTGTGTCCTCCCGTTACCCTTCGGAGAGCTATGGGGAAAAGCCCTAACCCCATAGTTCTTTAAATTCTGTATTTGAGACCACAGTGTAGTGTGTCACTCTATTTATATTCTGGTAGTACTGACTTCAAACTCATCAGATACAACAAAAGCAAAGAGGGATATTATTATTATCATTATTCAGGATTTAAATAGCAGCAAAAGTTTGTGCAGCACTTTACAAAATGAAGGGGGTCTGTATAGTTACAATACAATTCAATACAGGAGGGTTAGGAGGATATAGAGACAAACATTACAGACGCCGCAGTGAGCTCTGCATGCTTATGATTGGTGCTGCAATATATTAAGCACATTGTCACATCATTTCCCATGTGTGCAATGACATTACATTGCAACAAATGTAACAGCAACTGTTAAAAATGTCCCACATCCAATAAAGTCAGAAGCAACAAAAACAACACCCCTCTGAACTCTGGGACAAGCACATATAGTCTAACCACAAGAGGCATGTGTATTCTTAATGAAATCTTCGTGTACATTTTGTATTTCTTCCAGATCTATGAAGTAATCCATGTAAAACTTGCAACTAATGCCCCCAAAACTGCATCCAGAGAGCAGCGTACTGCTGTACTTTTTGCGCTTATGCACGTAAATGCATGCAAACATGCCTGCATATGAGTGAATACACATCAATTAATTCCAGTGGACAGAATAAATTCCTATTCTAGATTCCAGAATGAATTTGCACTTGTACACTTTTAAACACTGTATGCACTAAAACAAACATAAAGGTGAGTACCCTGTGCACTAATACATCTGTTTTTTTACACTGGATCTTTTTTCCTGCTTCTGACAGCAAGTCCCGCCATAGATCTGAATGTTTAAATACATCCATGTGCATGAGTTCTAAATGTTGTTCCGATGATACCAATCCAGCACAGTTATGGAGTCAAGCAGGTGCAGTCACAATGCGGTCTCCATGCTGCAAATTTACTTCTATTATTTAGACTCCATAAAGGACATCTTTTTACCCACTACCTTTGTTATTATTGTACTTAGATCTGAGGACTAGTTTAGGAAAACAAAAAATGTATGTGAAATTAATACAGTTACCATAATACAATGTTATGCCAGGCCTGGCAATGCGTTTATATAACCCATTCTCACTATCCCTTTATACCTTTCATTCTGAAAAGTGCACCCTTAGGGGTTTATTTATAAAATCCGGGTGGATGCCACTTGCATGGGACTTGCACCCCTCGATCATACTATTCTCATCAGCGCCATCTAGGGACGCTAGTGCTGTGTGAACACCATCTGTCCATCTATATGCCAAGCGGAACTTTTATACATGGATCCCTTTAAGTGTACAGTATGTAAACCCTAACAATGAACTTCTCTTATTTTCTCCCTGCGGATCCTGCCAGGAACCCAGTGTTGTCCTGTGCACGCAACAGTTTTATATCATGCATTGTTAATAGCCCTGTCTATTTAAAGCATACCTAAACTACATGGACTTAGGTGGGCATTCCTGTTTATATGACTGCCAGGACAGAGCTTTGTGCTTCTTCCCACCTCCTTCTAGTGTCCCTGGTCACCCATACACTCACTAGACATGTGCATGAAGCCTCTTAATTATTGCTTACAACAATATGCCCAGCAATCACTCTACAGTCCTAAAGGAATTGTAAAGCTGGCCATACATTGTTCTATTTTTTTAATTCAACCCGCAGACTGAAAAAAAAAAAAAAAAGAAGAACAGATGTCTCCATCAGCGATGATTGAGCAATCTCTGCTGTTTCCTTTGCATTCTAACAGCGCCCGCCGTTCATTGGCTGCTGGCTCCGTTCATTCGAAGATTTTCTGACCAACTTCTTCGATCAGCCCCTGAAGATTCGGCTGAAATTCACATAATGTATGGCCACCTTAAGTTTCCTGCAGGACTATTTGTAGAATAAATAACTTGACACCTCTACTACACTACTACTCAAATTTAGAAATTGCTTCCAAAAGGGAATTAATGTAAATGTATGATTTCCATGTAAATAATGTGAATAAGATTTGTATGGACCCCTTAGGCTGCATGTAAGTCTTTAAGAAGCATTTCTATGTATGCTATACCTACCAGTCATTGAGATAAGACCAGAGGAAATAAAACATTTCCTAAAATGCTTTTTAGTATTCTAATATTGAGCTTCTATGCATAGAGATTCAAAAGGGAATGAGAGGAATTGTCTCCGAATTGACTAACTGTTAGATAGTTGTCACACGAACAAGTCTCCCACAGGAAGATCTTTGCTCACCTATTGCTGTGATGACAACTCAGCATGTTTGGATTATCCCTTACCTTCCTTCTCAAAAACACCGGAAAAAAAAGGGAGGGGTAGATCTTCCCAGCCAGAAAACTAAAAAATATAAAACTTGACTAAGGGTCAAACCCTTCCCTACTTTATCCAAAACTATCAAAATATCTTTACATACACTTTGTCTACAGTTTTGTTAACTAGGTAGACTAGATTCATATTTTAGTCTGTTTACATTGTAATAGTGAAAGTTGACCAGGGAAATCTTTACTCTGATTTTCCAGAACCATTAATGCATTGGCACTATTCTGCTGTTGCCAGAATGGAGCAAAGAAGAGGGCTGACCAGCAAATAGTCTTGCTCTCCCTTTGAACATACATGGTATGTGCGCGAATAAATAGGCATAAGACCTACAACTAAGAAGCAATATTTAAACAGCACAGTTTTATGTGTTCCTTCTATTGTTTGTCATGTATTGAAAAGCCTGTTTTAAAAGTAACCTTTTACAATAAAAAAAAAGTATGTTCACACAAGGGTTGATATTCTCATAGACACACACACACACACACATACTTCTGAGGATGCCAAGGATTATTCATCTTTATTCCAAGTTAAACTAAAAACATCATAAATCTTTTACCTTACCTCCCCTCATTGTAGCCGTTGTTTCTTTCAAGAGACCATTTTTAATGTAAGAAAATAAGACAAGGGCCCGTAGTATTTAGGTACATTTATTTTCAAGAGAAAAATCAATCAAATAAAATCAATTTTGGATATGGATACATCTATGAAGATGCTCATTAATATTGTCCACACTTACAAAACAATACTTGTGAAACCTGAATTATTTCCAGCAGAGGTATGGCAGATTTACTGGTGGAAATGGGAATTTCCTTTTCCATGCAACAGTTTCAATCACTTGTGAAATTACTGAGGCATAATGAATAACAGGTCAGCACTGAAAACCAGAAAGACAGGCTGTGCAGCTTCTACATTTCACTGCATACAGGTTGAGATTGGTATACTGCAATAGTCCAGGATTGATATGTTTTTCTTTTTTTTTGTGCCTTGGTAATTGGACTGTATATCCAACTTAGACAGGGCTATATTTAGAGACGATGCTGCCCCAGGCACACCTGAATTACAAAGACCCCTTTCTTTAAGCTCCACCCTATGTCCTATGTGATTAAGTAGAAACTATTAGAGCTCATTTTCAATTCTACAGATGACCAAACCAAAGAAAGCAAATATGGTTTCATGTTTCCTGAATAATATGGTTCCCTGTGACTCATCTAAACATATCCTGCACCCCCTTTGCTCTTCAGTTTTCTTGCTGAATTTAAATTATTTAGAGTTAGCCACAGAAGGGAGGCAAATAAGGAAACATTATCAAAGTTTGTCATTTCTAAAGCTGACCGTATACTGGTAGATTTTCATATAAATGTTCATAAAACAAATCTCATCAGAATATTCCATAATGCCATTAGAGGCTTGACAAATGTCATTTGAAATATCATTTGATTTTGATATTCAATTTTGAATAAAATGAGTTTCCTGAACGCAAATCACATTCGCTATTAGAATTCCATTGAAGAAACATTGTCCCTCCTGCTCCTTTAATTTTTTTCATCACTGTGGGCAAAAATCATCATCAATTCGACCCCATTAACTATTATAAAAAAAAAATACTCTAAAAACTTTTTTTTAAACAAAATTCTACTGCTGTATAACCAGGTTCAAGTTTGGTGTTGTCCATATAAATTAGTGGACTTAAAGGAGAACTATGACATGAGTGATTTCCACTCACCTCATAGTTCTAAGCTGACCTGTGACAATGAGACTGTTACAGGTCGGCTCAGTAGATCGGGAGGTGGGGGAACACATACCGGGTTCCCTCACCTCTCGATCCTGTCACGGCTCTCTGCCTGACAGGGGCTGGATTCCCCTCTCCCCGCTCCGATCTGCCAGCGCTGACTGGCGGAACGGACGGGGGAGGGGGCGGGTACAGCTGGCTCTGCCTCTAGATAGGCAGAGCCAGCTGTCACTCACGCAGCTGGGCGGATCCCTACATCTAAGTCGGGATCCGCTCCAGGTGCGGCGTCTCAGTATACCGTGAGCTGTAGCTCGCAGTATACTGAGCTTAGGGTAACGGGAGGACGCTAGTTTGTGTCCTCCCGTTACCCCAAGGTGAACTATGGGGAAAAACACTGACCCCATAGTTCTCCTTTAAGCACTGGTCCATGAGTATCACTACGGTAAATGCAGCCTGGACTGTATTTTACAATTGTGAATGATCACCTTAAAGGGTTTCTAAACCCTCTGTTTTTTTCTGCATATATCTACTGCTAGCAAGCAGAAGATATATGCAAAAAGTTTTCGCTGTCTTCGCTGCATGCTCCCTTCTGAAAATGCTCGGGCGGCCGCAAAGAATCTTGGGACGGGCGCATGCGCAGTTTGGATTTTTGGCCGGGAGACGAGGAGAGACACAAGGTAAGTCTATGGACACGTACACCCGCATGCAGACACCGTGGGACAGGAAGTGCCAGCAAGCACAGAGGAGTCCGCGCTGGATCGTAGACACGCAGCAGCACTGGAGAGAAGGCTGAAAACGACAGAAAAGATGAAGATCAGATTAAGAGACATCATTTAAGGTAAGTGCTTTAATTAACATTGGGGGGGAGGGAAACATATAGCAAGTCGCAGCAGATATGTAACAAGGCCCCATAGGCAGATTAAATTGTCATGGAGAGAAGCTCAATAGTTAAATGACACATTGTACCTCAGAAGACTAAAACACAAACAGCTGTTCACTCCTGAGCCTTGTACTAATATGAAAAGACATAGAATTATACTGTGGTTACATTGCCATCCGGTGTCATTTATTTTTCCCTTTACTATCAACTGCTTGTCCCCAGCAAATGGAAGGCATTTAGAAATCAGGCATGGAATGGAATGAAGTGGCCATCATTAAATGCTACTCTGTATAAACAACACAAATACAGGCATGCGCCAACGTAGTGCCTTATACCATAGATTATTTTATTGATAAATGAAAAGCACAAATTCTACGCACATATGTATAAAAGCAAAATTACCCGTGAAACACTTCAGTCTGTTGCTCCTGGCCAGAAAACAGGCCCTCTGGCAGTTCAGAAGATGAAAGATCATGTAAACTGTCCTGGCCATTCATACACAGATCCAAAAGGTACTTGCACAGCTTAATGTTACATGTTCTGAGATGGCAGGTGCCTTGTTTAAATCTGGTAATGTACATTAAATCCCAATCATACATTTCTAGGGAAACATCTCAAAATAGCATAGGAAAAAAGCATATTGCAGTAACATTTTTGTTTTATTTAAAGTAACCACGGCAATCAAGCAAATTTTTAAATATAACCTCTGTCTTTCCTTTCTCTGTATTTTTAGGCTTCATTCATACAGGGCGTGTTGCCATGTACAGCGTGAAGGGTTGATTTTTAATGCACCTGAAGCTGCTGGAGGAGCATGCGGGCAACTCATGTACGTCTATGGAGATGCAGGAGATGTGCACCCTCACGCGCTGTTTCAAGTTTTGACAGCTGCACAAACGGTGTACAGACTCGGACACAGACCTGATTAATCCAGGTCCTTACTTTGTGCGGTTGTCAAAACTTTTGAGCTGCAGGAAGAAGCATGTGAACACAGCTCCTGAGTCTCCACAGACTTACATGAGCTGTCTGCATGCTCCTCCAGCAGCTCAGGTGCATTAATAAACAGGCATTCCCACTGTACGCTTTACGCAGCTCCAGGCACATCAGAAACTGCCCATTCATGCCCTATGTGAATGAGGCCTCAGAACCGCCCAGCCCAGGTATGAGTAACCATTGCTGCATGTACATTCAGCTTGCCTGCATTTGCGCACTAACTGCAGACCAGGAGTGAGAACAAGGAAAGTATCTGTTTCCCTTACCTATCTAATTCAACGTCCTCTGTGTCAAGAACTATAAATATTGATTTAAGTTCTATGTTGATATGCACTGCTGCAGTCAGGGGAGATCCCAAACTGCAAGAAGCAAGCAGACTTTGCATGAGTATGGCTTTAGTGTAGAAGGCATATTTTCCTGGCCAGGACTTAGAAATAAAAGACATCAGAAATCCCTCCAGATTTAATTCATAAATTAAAATGGGTCGTCTACTAAAGGGGTTTCTAAAAAAGGACTTTTTGGTCTGTGCCAAAACTGTGTCCCATATGCTGCACATCTTTCTGGCATTCTCAAAATGCCACTCTGATCTCTGAATGCCACACATGGATCTCTGAATGCAGCTGCTTCATTGGCACGCAAAGCTTATCTGACATTTGCCCCCTTTGAGCTCCTGGTCATGTGATCAGCTACATTATAGGATGCTTACAGAAGATTCAGTTGTCATTTAGTGTATTTGTGAGCATACAATCTTTACAAATTGTCTTTTTAGAGATCTGTGCTTAACATACCAGTTCCGCTATAATGAAGCTTTTGGGAAATATAAAAGCAAAACTCCCAAGTTCCCATGAGTATGGATCAAGACATGGAAGATAAGACATTATCTCCGCAGTATACCAAAAGTGCCATTCTAACAATGCAATGTTGATAATAGTTGATAATGTTGATAATAGAGTTTCTCTCAATACAATATAGTTAAAATTGCTAAAATGGCTGAAAAACTGTTTGGCAAATGTTGAACTGAATATTCTGTTGGGCAACAAAACCATGGAACATGCTTTTATAAATGTGGGGGGAAATCCTACAGAACAAAAATTCATTCAAAATGGCATATACACAATACTGTATCTGAACCCTTAGGCCCCGTTCACATTGAGCGATTTATCGCGCGATTTTTGCAGTGATATCGCTCTATGTAGCTTCACCAATACATTTCAATGGAGCTGTTCACATCTCGTCGCTCAATATCGCTCAATATCGCTTGTAGCTCGTCGCTGGTAGCTTGTCGCTCCTACATGACCCTTTTTTAGAGCGATTTTGAGCGATATTGCTCCTGATTGCATACAGCCCAATAGGAAGAAGTCGCGCGACACGTCGCTCAATATCGCTCAAAGTCGCGCGATTTTCATGGCGCTCAGTGTGAATGGGGCCTTATAGATAGATCCTTATTTTAGAGAATTTCTTTGATTTAGTTATCCTTTTCAAATAGCCCAAACACTGGGACAGGGGTAGAATAAAAAGTTTCTGCGAGGTGGAGGGAGTTGTAGTCTCACCATAAGCTGTAACTCATTACAGCTATGCCAAACTATCGTGAGTGCATTTGTTCTATTGCTATCAGATTTCTATAGCTTTGGCATGCAGAGATGTATTTATGAAATTATTTGAAATAAAGTACTTTTAGAATAATTAACACAGCTTGTATACTGGCTTTATATCCAAAAGGCTCTTATGTATATCATGATAGCTGTCCTTTAAGTTGATCTATGTTAATGAAGCACCTTAGGGCACAGAAAATCTTCTCTGAAGCTAAAAATACTCCCTGCTTATGAAAACTACCAAAACTT
This sequence comes from Nanorana parkeri, assembly GCF_000935625.1. NCBI lineage: Eukaryota > Metazoa > Chordata > Amphibia > Anura > Dicroglossidae > Nanorana > Nanorana parkeri. The sequence goes on along the minus strand of NW_017306397.1, from coordinate 840,008 downwards.
GTTTGGTTTGTGCAGAGTAGACCAAAAAGGAAAGTGTCATAGGCATAAGAAACATTTATGTACAGTAAGCCCTTACATGTCACATGGCAGTCAAAATAACTACAAGCTGCAAAATAATGATTTCATTTTTTTTCCATTAGGTATAATTGTTCAAAGTGTTTCCAGGATGTTTAGTTGGTTCAAGTATGCATGTTAATGGCAAGGGAAAAGTTGGTCACCAACTACAACTGCTTGGGGGTAAACAAAAGTAGATATCCATAGAAACATGCAACATATCTGATCGACAGCAGCTGTATCAGTCTCTGACAGTAATTTATTTTCTAACCATGTCATCCCTAGGTTAGAAGAAAAAAATAAAGTAAAATGATTCCACTAAGATAAATTATGGAATATTTTTTGTTGATTTAAAATACTGTATAAGGGCAAAACAGGAGAAGTTGTCAAATGATAATACATTAAACAAAGACATTTTATAATTTTAATTAACTGTACTCAAACCATAGTGATTTTCCAATCTTTTAAATTATTTGAAAGAGGTAAACTACATTGACTAAGTATAAGAGGTTAAAGGGAATCAAAACCCAACATTTGTGGATAGAGTTGAGAGAGGTTATAACTCCTATCAGATGTCTTTGCCGTCTGTATTAGGGATAATTACCCTCTCTATTTGTCCTGGTGACTAGTGACTAAAAGTCAGGAAATAATAAAAAATTTTGAGTTTTTACCAGAGCAGGCATAGAGGAGAAATATTCCTAAATATTCCAATGGGAACTCTTGTTTCAGTAATAATGTGTTTATGAAGCATTCCCTAGTCTACCCAAGATTTAGAAATCTGGCTTTAAAAAGAGAACTGTGGGGTAAGTGGTTTTCCCCATAGCTCTCTTTAGGGTCATGGGAGGACATATACTAATCTCCTCCCATAACCCAAAGCTCAGTATATAGCTGCTATTGCCCACATTATACTTAGAGCGCCGCAGCCGGGCCGGATCCCAATAATACTGTCGAGATCTGCCCAACTGCGTGAGTGACAGTGGGCTCTGCCTATCTACAGGCAGAGCCAGCTCTGCCCAACCCCTCCACCATTCGTTCCTCCACTCCACGCTGGTGGATCAGAGAGGGGAGGGGGGAATCCGTGCAGGGAGTGGTGACTGACAGTCACCGCTCACTGCAGGAAGATCATCGGGAAGTGAACAGATCGCTGCATGTTTCTTCTCACTTCCCGATCGATAGAGCCGACCTCTGACAGCTTCTTTGTGTCACAGGTCGGCTCTAACTATGAGGATAAGTGCAAATCACTCACCTCATATTTCTCCTTTAACTGCCTCCCGGCCGGCAGTTGTAGCAGAACGGCCGGTTGGGAGCTTCCTGGATCTGACCAGCCATCTAAAGACGGCCTGTTGGCCCCACCAACTCGGGAAACTGCCTAAATTTAAAAACAGGCAGCGATGCCTGTTTACATACAAGAGATCCGCTGGCTATAGATCGCTTGTATAAAGGTGCTGATCGTGCGCCCCTCCCTCCGTCCGCTTGTCCGCGTCAGATCGGTCCCCCTCCGCTGGTCCCAAGCTCCGCTGTGCCCAGTGCGAGCATGGGACCAGCATGGTGACTCTGTGGCAGGGGATCAGAGGGAGATCTCCCTCCGGTCCCCGCTCCGGTGTCAGAATACGGAAGTATTGTATATTACATTACTTCCACATTCTTGTGTCACTCTCTGGCTTCAGAAGATCTCTGCTTCATCAGCTTCTTTGGGGGTCCCTAGGTGACATTAGGGGTCTTGGACACCCCAATGTCTCCAAAAAGAGGACCTGTCACATCTCTTTGCTATCACATAGAGGGTTTCTTAGTCCCCTATGTGATAACAATCACGTTAAGTGGGGGGGGGGGAAATGAAAGTTGCCCAAAAAAATATTTTTAAAATCACACATGAAAAATTATTAAAAAAAAACACAAAAATGTTTAAAGTCCCCCAACCATACATACACACGTGCAAACATGCATCGGGTGCGCATATGCGCAAAAACGACGGTTGCGCCCATTATTAAAGCGTTGCATATGGTCAAATTTAGGTATCGTAGTTTTTTGCGATTTCGCGGGTGCGCAGTTTTAAGGCTTGACATGTTTGGTGTCTATTTACCCGACGTGCCCCCGTCTTTTATGTTTTAACAAAAAATTGGGTAATAATAATTGTTTCAAAATTTGCAGTAAATTTTCCTTAAAGGAGAACTATGGGGTCAGGGTTTTTCCCCATAGTTCTCCTTAGGGTAACGGGAGGACACAAACTAGCGTTCTCCCGTTACCCTAAGCTCAGTATACCGCGAGCTACAGCTCGCGGTATGCTGAGACGCCGGAGCGGATCCCGACGTAGATGACGGGATCCGCCCAGCTGCGTGAGTGACAGCTGGCTCTGCCTATCTAGAGGCAGAGCCAGCTGTACCCGCCCCCTCCCCCGTCCGTTCCGCCAGTCAGCGCTGGCAGATCGGAGCGGGGAGAGGGGAATCCAGCCCCTCCCCCTGTCACGGCAGAGAGCCGTGACAGGATCGAGAGGTGAGCGAACCTGGTATGTGTTCGCTCACCTCCCGATCTACTGAGCCGACCTGTGACAGTCTCATTGTCACAGGTCGGCTAGAACTATGAGGTGAGTGGAAATCACTCATCTCATAGTTCTCCTTTAATATAATAAAAAATTTAAATCCCAGTGGTGAATAAATGCCACCAAAAGAAAGCTCTATCTGTCCCCCAAATTTTTATAAAATTCATAACAGTACAGCATTACATGACGGAATAAATGTCAAAGTACCGCAGCGCTGAATACTGAAAAATGGCCTGGCCAGAAAGGGGGTCTAAACACCTGGTCTTCAAGCGGGTTACATACTTTAAAGCTGGCCATAATCAGACACATATCTTCTTCTTTCTCTTGATCATCTAGGACACTGGGGGTTGGAAAGAGCAGTTCTAGTGCCAGGCGTGATAGGCTCATCTACAGAAAAATTATGACATATTCAAAAGAATAGGAATTACTTGTTACTAATGCAAACTTACAAACCTGAAATGGTTATGATGCTGTTTTCATAGCTAAACCCATATGTAAGTGCAAAAAAGCACCTCTATGCACAGCTATCATTCTCAGAGGGATGTTATATGAGGCAGCCTCTGTATTTCTTTAAAGAGAACCTATAGAAGTGGGCATTTGATGGGATCTGTACACCCAAGTTGTTATCTTTGTAAAGCCATACCCTTCAGAGATGTGTGTTGTTGTTTAGTTGTATTCTATCCCTGTCAGATCAGTGGCATTGTCAAGCTTTTTATGGATACAATAAGAAGAGTTAGAACTTTTAGAACTTTTCTTGGACCTTTATTCCTGTCTGTGTCCTCGTTGGACATATTTCTCACATTACGTGTGGTCACCTTTACCCCCTTTCACAAAAAATCACCTCAGTATGCAGCTCTACATGCGGATTTAAAATCATCTTAGATTCATTAGTTAAACAAACATATTTTTTATTTACTTACAAATAAAGTTCATCTACTTCCTGGTCCAGATTTCGCACAAATGATGTATTGTGCCAAAGTGTTGCATCCTGGGAAGATTACATAAGCAGAGCATTGCTGGAAAATCTCATCTGTAACCTCATGAGATCTCAGGAAACAGCATTTTTCCCCCTTAGATAATGTGCATGGTCACATGTCCTAGTCATATGTGCCTGAGTTCCGGGAAGTAAAGGGAGATCTAGTAATCTGCCCTCAGTAAAAATGGCCACTGTGAGAAGAATGGGGAAGAAAAAGGAAAATAAAGGAAAATAAGGTAAATAAAGAATACGAAGCAATCAATATGTTATTTTAAACATATGAGTAAAGTTCCTCTTTAAACAGAATTAAAATCAATAACAAGACACATTCCTTGCAGCACGATACTGGCACTTGCAAAGTAAGACAAAAAGACAAAGTGGTAATTCAGGAAATACAGAAATCAACACTTTCACTCAACGAGGCAAACAAAATCTGATAAACAATGCAGGAAATACAGAAATCAACACTTTCAATCACCAAAAAAGAAATCTGATAAGTACAAAATGTAATAAAAAAGCAAAGAAAAAAAACCCTAAAATAAATTCATAAAGGCATACACTGAAAAAAACACAGCATTAAAGGTTACTAAAGTCATAGCTAAAAGGAAAAAAGAATACAGGAAAATAGACATGCAAGCCGGCAAAAAATGTGTTTAGATTCGTTTCAGATGTTTGCTATCACATAGAGCAGGGGTAGGCAACCTCGGCACTCCAGCTGTTGTGGAACTACAAGTCCCAGGAGGCATTGCAAGAGACGACAGCCACAGGCATGACAGGATTTGTACTAGCACTGCAGTTGCATGGCAAGTACGAATCCCGTCATGCCTGTGGCTGTCAGTCTCTTGCAATGCCTCCTGGGACTTGTAGTTCCAGAACAGCTGGAGTGCCGAGGTTGCCTACCCCTGACATAGAGGGTTTCTTAGTCCCCTATGTGATAACAATAACGTTAAGTGGAAAAAAAAATATTAAAGTTGGCACAAAAAAATATTTTTAAATCACACATGAAAAATAAATTTTTAAAAAAAACACACAAATTATTTAAAGTCCCCACCCATACATACACGCGTGCAAACATGCGTCGGGTGCGCATACGTGCGAAAATGACGATTGCGCCCATTACGCCACACATGTTGCATATCGCCGCAAACGTCGCAGTGAGAGCAGTAATTCTAGGGCCATTAATCACTGATAACACTAAACTGATGAGCGGTAAAAGCTTTTAAAGCGTCGTATATGGTAAATTTTAGGTATGGTAGTTTTTTGCGATTTCACGGGTTCACACCATTTTAAGGCTTGACATGTTTGGTGTCAAGCCTTATATGACATGTAAAAGCATACACTGAAAAAAACACAACATTAAAAGGTTACTAAAGGCAAAGCTAAAGGAAAAAAGGATACAGGAAAATAGACATGCATCCCCGCAAAATTTTTCGTTTCGTTTCGGATGTTTGGTTATTTCATTTTTCGGAATTCGGGTCTGAAAGTCAATTCCTTTTGGCATTTTGATGATAATTTATAATTACCAATGAAAATTAGTTGCAGAAAACTGACATTAAATGTTTACTTTGGTTCTTTTTAGCTTTTGAGACTCCACAGAGAAAAACAGACTCTTTAGGTCTTGTAGGAATTTTGAAGGGGACCCCAACACTAAAAAAATTAAAAACAAATGTGGGGTCTTCCCAAAAATCCCATACCAGACCCTTTACCTGGGCAGCAGCCTAGCAGGGCAGGAAAGGGGGTGGGGGGGAATGAGCGAGGCCCCCTCCTCCTCCACCATACCAGGCTACATGTCCTCGGAGGGACCTGGGCAGGGGGGGCTCTTCTGCCTGTCTCCTCCTCTGATGCAGCATTGGAATCTTCCTCAGCGGCCTTATGATTATACACTGTGTATAGAATGTGATGATTTATGGGAAATTAGACTGCTGCATGGGAGGGGGAGAGAGGCTCAAGGGAATGGTCAAACAACAAGCTGGCTCTGAGCATTGGGAGAGTATAGCTTTTTTTTTTTTTACCTAGACATAAACAAGCAGTTAACCCTTGCAGTGCTGGGGTAGCCCCCAGTGCAAGGATTAATACAATTTTCTTCTGGAGTTCTTCTTTAAGAATTTTGGACTGAGGTGCAAGCAGCATCAACTGGCCCTATATGGCACAGCCTATATGTAGAGTTTATGCCTCAGCTTAAAAGTGGAATTAAAGTAAGAAAATTGTTCTTGCAGAGATCTGTATATCTTTCACAAATAAAATCTGCATGGGGATATAATGACAGGTACTTACAAGGTGGCAGGCATTGGTCAGGGTATAAGCAGTGGTAGGGGTAGTAAGAGATCACGGTACGGTTGCAAATAGATGTAACCATGAAATTTCTGATATGCCAAGTGTGCCACATAAGAAAAGCCATGCAGCGTGCAACAGTAGAGGGGGACACTGGAGGCAGATAAGAGAAGCAGAATGGGGGCATTGAAGGTGGATTAAAAGAACAGGTATTTGGAAGAGGGGAGACAATATGCTGTCCTTCAAGACCTCCAAACTTTGTGTGGCCTTCAGATTGGCACAACAACAGTGTGTAGAGAGCTTCATGGAATGGGTTTCCATGGCCGAGCAGATGCCTTCCAAGCCTTACATCACCAAGTGCTTTAAACTACGTTCGACCTCCTAGTGAAGTAACTAAGGCGAACTACAAACCACACCACGGCCCAATGCCTTACAATTGAGCCGTGTATTACGGTTCAAACCACACCCATTACTCCCACTATAGATGGCATATGATGTGTAAGAGGTTCCGTCTTCACTCCCTGTAATCAAAGTGTAATCGGGAACCTCCCACCTGAGCCATTTCAACTAAACCTCCGCAGCTGTGATCCTACACACCAAGTTACGCTTGTACGATTCATTACAATCACTTGTTTAAACAGCCGAGGCTACAAGACAGTGTACAAAAAAATCCTTAAAACCACATCTACTGATAAAAGAGTATATTTTTATATATGCATGATTATATTCAAATATATGAAATATATATAAAAAGGGGGGTTCTGAACAACAAGAATCTAATATCCTCCAAACGGCATTGGAGATCCAGGGAATGAAAAAAGAAAGAAAAAAAAGAACTCAGAAGAAAAGAGGGGATGTGCTCCCTCTATATTCCAAAGTGCGTTTTAGGTGTAAAGAAATGGCATAAACTTCCTCCACACAGATTTGATATGCTGTTTACTAACGGAAGTTTTGTAAGTGCAATCATTTTAATACTTTTGAAATAAAGGATCTTGCATCTGCACTTAAATTCTGCTTTTCCTCTATGGTTTGCTTCCTCGGATTAAGTTTATTATGTTTATGAAGTTTGCGGAACCTCACATTTTCACACATTTATAGACAATTAATTTTCTTGATTTTATTTTAAGTTTAGTTTAAGTTTTAATTTGTGTTTATTCTGATCTTATACAAATAAAGAAAATCTTATTTGCGCAGATAAACATTTATCACAGGACACATTCATGATACTGGATTGCAAAAGCATTTAAAGATGGAGCTCAACAGTGTTTTTGCTTTGAGTCTCTCCCTATCACTTCATATAGAAGCTGCCCAAGCAGAGGAGAAGGGAGGGAGACTGTTCTGACTCATTCAGTTCGTTGTGCGTGTAAGTTGGAGTCCTTTTTGCTGAAATCATCCCGGGCCAAGCTGACTAAGCCTAGAGCGATACAATCTCTTAGCTACTGAGAGATTTAACTTCTTGTTCACAACACCCTTATTTACAACATACTAAAATTAAAATTGGTGTGCTGCCAAGACATACTGGGCAACAAGTAAACTGAAAAAGTTCTTAGCCTGAAAAATGAAAAGTAATGCAGCCACCACATCTAGAGAGTGGTGAGCTACAATACATAACAATTTTGGTTTTAGGTTTAGATATATTGAATCCCCTTGACGTTGGCTTCCACCAGCCTTTTAAAGAACTCCAGGTAATTTTTAAAATTAACTCTTGCAGTGGGACTACCACCGCACTGCAAGGGTTAGGTGCTCATTTTGGTCTAGGAAGGGAAATACCCAATCCTCAGTGCTGGCTAGCTGTCAGACCAGTCCTTGGAGCCTTTCTCCCCCACCGCTCTGGTGATCTACGGTCCTGTGAATCATGATATCTTATACACTGTGTATAGGATGTGAAGACACTGAGGTACATACCATTGCTGCAGAGGAGGAGGAGGCGGGCTGGAGGGAGCACGGTCACTGCCAGCCGGCTCTGAGGATTGGGTCGGTATAACTGTTATTTTCCTCCCTAGACCAAAATGAGCACATAACTCTTGTAGTGTGGGGGGAGCCCCACTGCAAGGGTTAAGACTAATTTTTCCCAGAGTTCCGCTTTTAGGGGTTCTTAACGCTGGTAGTCAGAGGTAGGCTTTCCAATTGTATGATCCCTGTGATTGGCTGTCGCATCGCTCACATGATCAGGAGCCTGTCCCACCAGCTTATGATTGTAAACAGTGACAGGTAGTCCTCAGTGACAGCTCAGTCAATGTGCTGGAAGTGTTCAGAACAGCTTTGCCAACTGTACACATATATACAGCAGCCCCGCGTTAAAGCCAATCCAGCATGCTGCCGCATATACTGAATACTGTATATGTGACGTGTGGTCAGAGGAGGCAGAGCCCCACCTAGTATTATGGAGGAAAAAGATGTCAGCTTCAAGTCTAAAGCTGACAGCTTTTACTCCATTCAGACTGGCTACTAACAGGTTACACAGCAGGGAAAGCCTCCCCACTGGAGTTTAACCTGCCTGTTAATTACAGGTGTCGCTGCATCCGACTTTTGACAGCTAAGTTAGGTTACACAGCAGCGGGCTTCCCCCCTGCTTGTGTAGCCTAACACAGTGAGGCAAGAGCTGCAACAGCCTCTACGCTGTGTTAGAGGCGTGAGCTCCGTGGATGAGTTGGACCTATGGAAAAGCGCCATTGGTCCAAGCTGTCCAATCAGAAAAAAAAACAAAAACCACTGAAGTCATCGATCTCGATGCCTCAGCAGTGACAACTGACGAGCAAGCTTGGTTACTGAGTTGGGGGCTGGGCTTTGGTGTGATGGGGCGGGGCTTCAGTGGGATTAGGCTGGAGCTTCAGTGTGCGGGGGGAGGGGGCATGCTGGGGGCAGAGCTGGGGAATGCCTCACCCAGCACAGAAGGCACCGCACATCACTGATATGTACTAGACATATAACAGCAAAAATGTTTATTTTTTATTTTTATTTCTTTGGTTTTTTGGATCTCAGATCTGAAATTCAATTCAGTTTGTTATTCGGGTTTCGGATCCATCTGAAATTTAATTTCAGAACTAAGACCTTGCCTGTAATGCATCCCCCAACAGCCAAAACTAGTCTGATTGGCCAGAGAACAGTCACATGTCTGATTTAGTTTTGAACAAAACTTGGACGGATCTGAATTTCGTTAAACACACATTCAGATGCCTTCAAATTTGGACATTCGGATGCACCTGAATGTCTGAATTTAACAAAATGCGTATGAATATCCATTTGGAATGAAACAAAATATTGACATGTCTAATATGATGCATGGTTAGTATTGGGACCTAGGTCAGAGCACATCAATGCATGATCTGGTCAAACAGATAAAATAGAAAACAAAATAAACATGTTACATTACTGCTACGATTGTATAAAACACTGTTTACTCTCACTAGAATTTCTGTTACTGGTATCTACTGATAGAATAGCAGGCACTATACAACTTGTACATCTTATCATACATTTACCCAAGGCAGGAACTAAAGCTCCAGGGAGTTCCGGATAACCAGTACCAAGATTCCTTTGTAGATTATGACTCGTGTACGACTCTATAAGTGTATTTAGATCACTAACTGAAATGTGTTTAAACCTGTCCCAGACCTGGGCAATCCTAACTGAGCATTTGATGAACAAAGAAGAGGAACTAGGGGTTACTTTCTGTGAAAATTGTATGCAAAAATAATCAGTTATTCCAGATATACAAGCAGGAATATGTGAATCCTGACCAATTTTGCAAACATTTAAAGCCCAGCTCCATGGAGATAAAACGTTTTCCCTTGCAGTTGAACTGCCCCTGCACTGCAAGGGTTAACATTTTGTTTATGCTTAGGACACAGAAAATACCTGTATAATTTACCTGATCCCCACTCCCGCTGGCTAAGTCTGGGATGCTAGACCAGTCCCTGCATCCTCTTCGCCCCTATGCTCCGGTAAACAAAGGATCACTGGTGTCATCAAATACAATGCAGGTTCTGTAGCCCTGCATTGTACATAAGGGTGACAAAGATAGTCCACAACCAGTGCGGCGGAGGAGCAGAAGAGGAGAGCGCCAACTTCTGGGTGAGTGGGGATCGGGTAAATTAAACAGCTTAATCCTGGCCCCCAGTACAAAGGACCAATTAACCCTTGTAGTACAGTAAAAGCCCCACTGTAAGGGGAAACTTACTTCTCCTGGAGAGGCTTTAACTCACTAGTGCATACCTTTCTCCCATTGGGTCTTTCACATTAGGGGCCCGTTCACAGTAGCCGATAGAGGTTCTCTGTTCTTGTGGGTGCTGTGCTCTGAATATTTTTTTTTACTTTGTTGAAGTATCTCAAAATGACCCTTCATTAAGGTTAATGCAATATTTTGCAGTGTCTGACAGTGACTTCCGGCAAGCTCTGGTGCATTGCGAAAAAATTCAGCAGGTTTCATTTTTTCTGCAACACACTGCAACCCACCTTAAAGGAGAACTATGGGGTCAGGGCTTTTCCCCATAGTTCTCCTTAGGGTAAAAGGAGGACACAAACTAGCGTCCTCCCGTCACCCTAGGCTGGCGTACTCTAGGATACTAGACCGGTCCGCTAAGCCTTCTCTCCTCTTCGCTTCAGTGGTCTAAGGATCGCTGATATAATCAAGTCAAATGCAGGTCCCATGGACTTGAAGTAGACATGAGGATACTGAGGGACATTCCACCAGCCTAAGGTGCCCATACACCTTAAGACCATCGCAAGACTTTTGTCTTGCGATGGTCGTTAGCTTATTGAAAGCTCGTACGATTTGCCCATCTTGGACAGGCAGATAGTACCTGCGATCATCGCAAACCCCCGCTGAAGGGCGGGCTTCCGATGACCGCAGTGAGGGGCGGGCTTCCGATCACTGCAATCGGGCAGTGTGCGTGCGCACACCTGCCCGTTCGGCAGTTGCCGAACAAGCAGGCCACTAACCCTCCGAGAATCGTACGATTCTCGGCGGGTTTTCAAGCCTGCTTGTTCGACGGGAGATGTGCGACCGTAGAGTAGAAACAGTCGCACGCCTTCCATACACTGTACGATTATCGTGCGATCGCTGGATTTCATGCGATTCTCGTATGAGAATCGTACAGTGTATGGGCACCTTTAGTGATGAGGAAAGACATGAGTGCTGACCACAAGCGCAGAGGGGATCAGGTAAGGAAGAGTGCTTTATTCCAGTCCACTAGGCATATATAAGCACTAAACCCTTGCAATGCTGGAGTAGCCCCACTGCAATGATAGTTTTTTGGTTCATCTGGAGTTGGGCCTTCACATCCAACTCCCATCACCATAATTTTCAAAGATTCAGACGGTGTTTAAAGCATTTACTTCAGCCGTATAGTTGTTGATCTCTTTCAAAAGCTTAAACATGTTGGAATTAGTTTACCACAGCACAGTACAACGTCCATGTACTCACAGACCCCCACCAAAATTAGAGAGATGTTTGATAGACACCCTTTCTGTATATGCATATGTATGGCCATTCACAAAACACAGCCTTTGCATTTTGTGAATGGCCAAGATTAAATAGGGGAGGAGACTCAACACCAGCACTGCTGTCTATCATACTTGTGGTGCTTTGACAATGAGGGCTGGAAATACAGTGGATGTTGTCCTAGCTATGGAAACTAATGGTAATGTGTAGTGTCATTCCACTTTTGCAGTCAAATTTCAGAAAACATCACTATATGTCTGTTGTGTTCCTAAATTGTTGAAAGTGCCTGCTGCACACTATACAGCGTTATGAACAGTGTAGATAAGATAATGTGCACTTAGTGACCACCGTGGATGGCAATGTGCAGAGCCTTAGAGATGTGAAGATAGGTTCCCAGCACTCCAAAATGCAAAGAAAATATTCTTTAGTGCAAACTGCGTCACATAGGTCAAAACAGCCAACTTTTTGAGGCCATGCAGGGTCCCTTCCTCAAGTTGACACAGTGGCCTGTCACGGTATCACCTTAAGGAAGGGACCCTGTGTGGCCCTGAAATGTTGGCTATTTTGACTTATTCAACGTTATTTGCAATAAACAATATTTTGTTATTTGTTCCTATCCACACAGCATAGGAAAAAAAGTATTCTTACCTTTTAGCTGTTTCTTTGATGAAGGCCTTTGTGCAGATTTCAAGCTATTCTGAGTAGTCTGAAAGTGAAAGTAGACAAACTGAGGGACAGACTGAGCTTCCTAAATCTTTAACTGTTTGTTAGGACAGTGTTCAGATCTAGTTTACAAATGATAATGAAATCTACCAGCACAGTACAGACAGAGTTAATTAGAGTAAGCATAACTTTACAGCCCCCTCCATAACATTAAATGGGGGAGGCTAGGTATGGTTTTTAGAGCAAGTATAACGCACTTAAAAATGTAAGCAGCAATTTTTTTTATTTTTTTTAAAGTTATGCAACATAAATTGGAACATATAACAAGCATAACATAGGTTATCAAAACACATGCATTTCAACACTCCATACCATACTCAATCACACTGTCAGGGCGTACTGCGGGTGCCGGTCAGGAGCCATCTGTGGTGTGTAGGTAAATCTGAACCAGGAAGAAAGTGCAGCACAGCACTGATGTCACCTTAAAAATGTTAATGCAATCCAGCAGCGAACGTGATCTTGACCCCATCTGATAACAACCCACTATGACACATTTCACCCAAACGGGCTTAATCGTAGAACAAACTGACTTCTGTTAGCTTTTATTGTCGGCTGCTTCTGTGCTGGTGTGTTTCACTCTTACTTTCAGAACCAGTAACTGTTGTCACAGTGTAAGAAAATAAAAGTAAATCCAAATTTTGCAGTCACCAGGAAAGGAAACAAAATTTATATATCAAAAGGGTTGCTTTAAACTCCTCTTATACAGACCCTGGTGCAGTCTAAACTATGTACACATACTGAATGTTTTTGAATCAAAATGTTAATTGCAGAGAGCAGCAATATTTTTTCTAATATGTTTTTCTGTATTTTTCTTTTAGGGGAGGTTGATTACTGTGATAACACTTGAATATTGCTAAACTCTAAATAGGAAGTTCATATAATTACAATGACACAATATGGGAAGTAAAATATGCAACTGAACATGACACATGAATTATATAATAAAATCTTACAACTTACAGTATAACTTATCTTATAAGGCTGGGCACACACCTAACAACCATCGCAAGACTTTTGTCTTGCGATGGTTGTAAGGTAATTTAAAAAACGTACGATCTGCCTATCTTGGACAGGAGGATCGTACTTGCGATGACCGCAAGCCGCGCCCCCCTGAGGGGCGGGCTTCCGATGACCGCAATGTCGAACGGGCAGTGTGCGCTTGCGCACACTGGCCCGTCCGGCTTTTATCGTACGAACATGCTACACACCTGCCGAACATTGTACGATGCTCGGCGGGTTTTCGAACATGTTCGTAAGTTAAAAGTCGTGCGACCCTACAGCAGTAGAGGTCGCACGGGTTCCCCCACCCTTACGATAATCGTACGATCGCAAGGTGTGTGGGGACCTTAAGTTGTATTACATTTAGTAGTAATAAATATAAGACATGTTTTTCATAATTTTTAGCCAGATTATACAGAGAGATGGGTGATTAAACTGTCAAAATCAAATACAGTAAATCCAGATCTGCAGTAATCAGGTATTAATAGTAGCATCAACACCCATATACTGTAGCTTCCACAGGATCTTTAACTATGAAGGTTTGGAAGGTTTTTTAGAAAGAAGGAGGTCAGAAATAGCTGCCTACATATTTCTTCATTTGGTTTCTTCTAACGCAGCATCAAGGGAACTTTTTCCATAGCTATCTACCCACACAGATGCATCTTGGCCACATGATACATTTTTGTACTCCTCTGTGACTTACTGTGCATATCATATGATCAATGTTTGACCATTATAAAAAACAAAAACTCGTGTTCCTCAAACCATTTCTGAACCATTTTTGCAGTTTGGCAGGGCGCATTATCCTGTTGAAAGAGGCCACTGCCATCAGGGTCTACTATTTCCATAAACGGGTTTACTTGGTCGGCAACAATGTTTAGGTAGGTGGTACGTGTCAAAGTAACAAACACATGAATGGCAGGACCCAAGGCTTCCTAGCAGAACATTGTACAAAGAATCACACTCCCTCATTCGGTTTGCCTTCTTCCAAAAGTGCATCCTGGTGCCACCTCTTCCCCAGGTAAGTGATACACATACAACCAATAAAAAATGAATCAGAAGCGCCAAACGTTGACCAACAAATGAAGGATAGTTGCGGGTGAGGACTACTAGGGGTGCTGCCCCACCTCAGCCTGGGAAGCTGCAACACTGTGGGAGAGAACAAAAGAGAAGGGCGCCCACCCTAGTGTAGATTCACTTTTGTGAGTATGTTTTTATTGTTACCTCAATATACAATATTAAAAAGAATCTACACTAAAGTGATACACATACACCTGGCCTTCCACATTATGTAAAAGAAAATGTGATTCATCAGACCAGGCCACCTTCTTCCATGTCTTCGTGGCCCAGTGACAATGGGTCACATGCCCATTATAGGTGCTTTTGGCAGTGGACACAGGTCAACATGGACACCCTGACCAGTTTGCAGCCACAGAACCCCATACTCAACAAACTGCGATGCACTGTGTGTTCAGACACATTTCTATTAGAACCAACATTAACATTTTAAGCAATTGAGCTACACCAACTCTTCTATTGGATCGGATTACATGGGCCAGCCTTCACTCCCCACGTGCATCAATGAGCCTTGGCCACCCATGACCATATCACTGGCTTACTGGTTTTCCTTCCTTGGACTACTTTTGGTAGGTCCTGACCACTGTAGACCAGGAATATCCCACAAAAGCTGCAGTTTGAGTTACTCTGACTCAGTCATCTAACCATCACAATTTGGCCCTTGTCAAAGTTGTTCCAATCCTTGCCCTTGCCCATTTTTTCAGCTTCAACACATTCAGGGAAAAAATGTTTTCTGCTTTACATGCTGCCTAATATATCCCACCCACTTCCAGGTGCCACAGTAACGAGATAATCAATTTTATTCTCTTCACCTGTCAGTGATGTTATGGCTGATTGGTGTATATACAGAGAGAGAAAAAAATTCCAATCATGGGCACCGCACTCAGATAGTGTTAAAAAAGCCTGGGTGCACTAAAGGCAAGTAGATAGCAATAGTACAGCGGAAGAGCCACTTATAATAAAGCAACAAAAATACATTTATTGGTTCGACTTTTCAACAAAGCACTGCTTGCTTTTCTCAAGTCTTGAGAAAGAGAATCGACCAATACATTTATTTATGTTGCTTCTTTAGAAGATCGGTGAGTCCCCCTTCCATTGCACTATATACAGTGAGGGGGATTTATCAAAACTGGAGTGGGCAGGATCTGTAGCAGTTGCCCTTGGCAACCAAGCAGCATCTTTCTTTCTTGTTCAAAGCTTAACTGAACAAACTGAAGATAGAAGCCGATTGGTTGCCATGGTACAACTGCTCCAGATTCTGTCTGCTCCAGTTTTTTTTAATAACAATTTTTATTGTCAAAGAACAAGTTGTACATACACAAGTGTGTCTTATAGAGCAATAGGTATATTATACACATATTATTGATACATCAACTGCATAATCATAATCTCAGTCCCTTTTTTTTTTTCCATGTTAGCTTACATTCTATAAGTTTCTTTTGTTATATACATGTTATGTATTACCACTATCATACAGTATACCGATATGTCTGATATAAACCTCTCCTCACATGACTTTTAGCCTGAGGTCTGGCGGACACCTGTTACTATCGTCGCGATATTGTAGAATAACTTCAACTCAAGTTGTACAGTCTTAAGTTGGGGAAGGCCATACCACCCTCGGCAGACATAGCTTTTACAGTGAGACCCTTGCTTTTTCCCCTCTCCAGATGAAAGTTGAGAATGCTTTATTGAGAAGTGTTATGTCTTTGTGTTTCAAAAGCAGGGGCAGCGTTTGCGTTGGGTATAAAAGTCTAGCAAATGGAATAATTTTTACGAGATGTATTCTGCCAAACAGCGAGCGCGGAAGGTCCCTCCACGTGTGTAGTTCTTTACGTATTTTTTTGAAAAGGGGCGGATAATTTAAATTGTATAAGGACGCAGGAGTTTTACCAATCTTATTGTGCTCACTGCCACCAGGTGCAGTATATGAAGGTGTGCACTGTACAACAGTTCACTCTTTTGAAGGCAACAGTCGATACTCCGCGATGCTTTGCTCAGAGTCACATGCACATCTGATAATGCATGCAGAATTTTCAGTGAGGCCAGCTCTGAGCAAAACATCAATGAGTACCAGTCAACTGCCTCAACGGAGGACACTTTGGCACATCATGTCCAGCAGCACTATGCATGAAGGAGATATAGACCTTTAAGAGGATTGTCCACCTAAAAGTGATATTTTCTGGTAGATGCTGAGAAGTTAAACCTTTTTCAATGTCTCTAGGGGTCGCCAATGATCAGATCTCAAGTTCCCAATTGCAACTGCTGCAGCCTTGTTGCTCACACTCCCACTGGTAGATAGTCAGGATATTGCATTATTAAAGCCCAAATCTGCTCCAGTTTTGATAAATTCCCCTCATTAAATATATTTATTTGTTTGTTCTTACATGCATATGCACATGGCTAAATTTGACTGATCCAGGTTAGCATTTGGATAAGACATCCAGTAATGACTGTGATAAGAGAACTGGGGGTTGCATGACCCCATACTGCATGGTTGTACTTACTATCTGAGATATTAAAAGGCTTTTTGTTGACCTTGGGAATATTTTAAAATCACATACATGGCCAAATGATCAGCAACAAACCCACAACGTAAAAACATTAAATTACAAAATGGCTTGTGCAACATTTATAACATGCTCTATTTATTTGTTAAAGATTTTTTCATTTTTATATTTATAAAGCAGAGTTACCTTTTAAAAGGTACTTGTAAAATTGTAGACATCGCTGTTAAAAAATAAACTGTCCAATAAGAAGTTGTCAGAATCTTCTTTACAGACATTATTTATATATTTCTGTAGCACTACTTACTGCGCATATCAAGGATTCTGCACTCTGAATAAACAAGGTATGCCAAAAAATGAGCAACCTCTGAACACAGTACAGTGTAAGAACCTACATAAACCTGTAGACATCAGCATTAAATCATACAAGCACCGGGAGGAGAATCTTTTTGAACTGGCTACTAGCAGATGACTCGACCCTCTGAATAACTGGAGGTGAGTGGGATTTGAGACCTCCAGGTTAAATTACTAAAGAAGCAGGAAATGTTACATTTGCAAAGTGAACATTAATTTTGTTAGTAAATAAAACTGAAGCTATGTTCACTTTGAATAGTTAGTCCTGTGCAAAGGAAAACAGGATTTTTGCCCGCACATTAATACACAGATTCAATATAGCGTCAATGATTACAATATAAAAAATAAGACATTAAAGTTACAATACAATTTAAGACAAGATGGTTAGGAGGCCCCTGCCTGTGAGAGCTTACATTGTTGGATGATTGGAATGAATGCAGCTTCAGCTTTGTCATTAAACATAGGGGTCAATTTATCTTTCACTTTGTCATACGCTGGGTGAATGCCATTCCCGCCACTAGATGGAGCTGAGGAGCGTAATTCCTAGGCACCCTGGCTTTATCCAGTGGATGGAATCCTGCGTGAACAGCATTCACTGTGGGTGAAAGATTTATAAATAGATCCTATAGTGTCCATTCACAACATTCTCTGTTTATTTAGTAAATGAACCCCATAAGCTTTCCTCAGTGCAGTAACCTTAATAACATTCTCCTGCTTCTTTTCACTTTACTGATTTAACCTTAAGGGGTATATTTATAAATGTTACATTTACCTTCCTGGAACCACCTCAATTCATTGCACATTCCCACCAACACCCCCGGACATGTAATTTTCTACAATTCTTACCCCCATGCTCCTGGAATCGGCCCATCATCTTGCTAAGAAACTTGAAATCGAGGCCCAAAAACGTATATATATATATATATATGTATGTATGTATGTACTGTACGTAGTCTGTGCAGAGCAGAGCTGTGGGAGGGACCCAGCAGGACCCACCCACTACAGGCCGCCTGCAGAAAACTACCGGAGAGGGCGGATACAAGACCATTCACCCTGCACAAGGAGAGAGAATAGCAATGACTGGTCTTTTTTATAGGAAGCTCCTGCACAGAGACATAGGTTGATTTACTAAAGGCAAATAAGCTGTTCACCTTCCAAGGAAATTTGTACTTTGCACAGGATGTTTTTCCTTGCATATGATTGTGTACTCTTTGTGAAGTGAAATGTCACCTTATTCACTAAGCTAAGGGAAACTTCCCCTGCAATGTGCAAATTCCCTTGCAAAGTGGACAGCCTTATTTGTCGTTAGTAAATAAACCCGCAAGTTTTACACTGGATTACTGCAAAGAGCTTCTAGATATACACAAAGCTCACCAAGATTCAAGTATTTAGACAGTATTTGCTTATCCCAGAGTTCAACTTTAAGGAAAAATGACAGGTATCCCTAAAGGCTTCCTAAGGTTTACTGTTCTCTCTCCTCAGGTTGTCTCTAGTGCAACCTTTCTCAACCAAGGTGTCGTAGCATCCTGGGGTGCCTTCCAGCTTGTTAGGGGTGTGTTTAGATTTTTGATAAATAGGGGACACTGATGTGATGGAGGGGGGCTTCTGATGAATAAGGGGACTCTGATGTGAAGGGGGCTCCTGATGTGAAAGGAGGGGCTACTGATGTATAATGGGGGGCCTCTGATGTGAAGGAAGCTCCTGATATGAAGGAGGGGGGGTTCTGATGTGTAAGGGGGACTCTGAAGTGAAAGGGACTCCTGATATGAAGGAGAGGGCTTCTGATGTATAGGGGGGTCTCTGACGTGAAGGGAGCTCCTGATATGAAGGAGGGGGGCTTCTGGTGTATAAGGGGGGACATTGATGTGAAGGGAGCTCCTGATATGAAGGAGGGGGCTTCTGATGTATAAGGGGGGCACTGATGTGAAGGGAGCTCCCGATATGAAGGACGGGCTTCTGATGTATAAGGGGGACACTGATGTGAAGGGAGCTCCTGATATGAAGGAGGGGGCTTCTGATATATTGGGGGCCTCCGATATGAAGGGGAAACTCCATGTTTACTTTTTTGGTTTTGCTTTTTTTTTTTACATGGGGTCCCCCTTTAAATCCATACCAATCCCCTGTCTAGGATAAGGCTTTGGTATTGATTATGGGGGGGAACCACACATCATTATCTTGCATTTGAAAAATGTACTTTTTTTTTTACTCTGTTGACTGTGGTGCCTCAAAAATTTGCATACTTTTAAAAGGTGTCGTGGCTGAAAAAAAGGTTGGGAAATGCTGCTCTAGTGTGTGGCAACCTATCTATCTCTTCTTTAACTGTCAATTTGTAGCCCATGACATCAGCAAGACCTAAAATAAGTGCACAGTGACCTCTGCTGGTAAGAAGAAGGCTAAACTGCAAAATTACTGCTGTAACACTCTTTCAAAATTCCATACTGAACTAAGATCCTGCATTGGTAAATTTCAGCACGCACAAAGATTAAAGACGATGCAAAATTCAGCAATTGGTTACAACCTCAGTCAGGTTTTTATTGTCTGTACCTGTTGGGGAGACATTCCTTTGCATACTGTCTGGTGTGAGAAGATTAGGAGGCAACAAAACATCAGTGGGGACGGATTAAAGAGATTTCCCTTCACTTCCTGTTACAGGGACGGACAGAAAGTCAGATTTTCTGCCAGTACTAACACCTGCTGTAAGAGTCTGTTCATTAAACTACCAATGAGCTGAGGATGTGGATTGTTTTAACCCTTGAGTGGTGTTAAAGTGCGAGTGTGTTGCCTGCCACGGAAACTGTGTGTGCATTAACACATTCTGGGCAGGAATCTTATTAACCCTTGCAGTGCAGGCTTAGCCCCACTGCCTAGTGTAAAAAAAATGAATGTTATATTTACCCAATCCTTTGAGATAGCTTGCTCTTAAGGTGGCCATACACTTTACAAAAGTCTTGCGAGGGTTGTAAAGTACTTAAAAAACCGTACGATCTGCCCATCTTGGACAGGCAGATCGCACTTGCGATGACTGCAATGACGGGCGGGCTTTCGATGACTGCAAACGGGCATTGTGTGCGTGCGCACATCGGCACGTTCGGCAGTTGTCGAACAAGCAGGCCACTAACCTGCCGAGAATCGTACGATTCCCGCGGGTTTTCCAGCCTGCTTGTTCGACGGAAGACGTGCGACCGTACAGTAGAAACGTTAGCACGCCTTCCATACACTGCACGATTTTCGTACGATCGCGGGATTTCCCGCAATTCTCGTACGAAAATCGTGCAGTGTATGGGCACCTTTAGACTGGTCCCCCTCTGCTGCAGCAGTCTAGGAATCCTCAAGACATCACATCCAATACAATGTATAGTACGTGAGGATGCCGAGAGACATACCATCACTGGAGCAGAGGAGGATACAGGCTGGGGGGAGCGCTGGTGGCTCTAAAGATTGATCATAATTTTTTTTTGACCCTAGGCAAAAACGAGCGGTTAATCTTTGCAGTGCGGGGGTAGTCCCACTGCAAGGGTTAATACAATTTCTGCCAGGAGTTCTTTAAATTTAAAATGGTACATTGCTGTAATTCATAAAAGTGAATGGGCCCTTTAAGTAATATTAATGTCAAAAGGATTTTAAGCTATTTCAAATGCTGATGAAATCTCTTACAATGGATTCTGCGTCTTCATGTTTTAAAAGTTTTAGTTTCCTGGAGAGTCAGCTGGTCCCCTGAGCACTGGCCCTGATATTCTTTTTTAGGGTGACTCCTTTCACAAGCAGAGTGCTATACAGTCAACCTTGTTTGTGCTAGTAAGCTGTGTGTGTGTGTGTATCTCCACAAACACACACACAGCAAATCAAGCTACTCGCTTCCTCCCTGGCCCCCTCTTCTCCCTCCTCTCCAAGCTAGTAGATGAACAGTTGCTGGAGTTTGCACTGTCTTTTGTGATCTTGTACTGGACAGGAAGTTCAGGGAAGCTGACCTGAGAGACCTGGAAGCAACTGTTCAGAAACATGATGATTGTAAGTGCTTGGGCAAAAACTTAAGAAATACAATCTATATTTGTTTAATCTGGACTCATTATTAAAAAAATGTTTGAGGGCTAGTTCACACCATCCTCAGTGCGTTCCGGCCCGTTTGTGGCTGGAACGCACTGGATCGCATTCCGGCCGACTCACTTTGTTTTGGGACAGGAGGGGGCATGGCGGTGCATTGAACTCAATGGCACCGCAGCCTCGCCCTCCGGTTGCAATGCGATGGGCAGCATGGGAACGCGTGGCAGATCAGTGCCTGCGTTCCGGTCAGGTGTCGTCAGAAAAAGTAATGCTTGCTCTATTTTTTTCTGATTGGACTGGAACGCAGGTACTGATGTGCCATGTGTTCCCGTGCGGCCCATCGCATTGCAGCAGGAGGATGTGGCTGCTGTGCCATTGAGTTCAATGCACCGCCACGCCCCCTGCCGCCCCAAAACAAAGTGAGCAGACCGGGATGCAATACAGTGCGTTCCAGCCACAAACGGGCCGGAACGCACTGAGGATGATGTGAGCTAGCCCTGAGAGAATTAATACTACTTTAAAGTGTATGCATACCTAAAACTCTTTTTTCAGTTTTGGATAAAGTAGGAAGAGTGGAAACCCCCTTAAGTCCCCGTTCACACTGAGCGGTTTATCGCACGATTTTTGCAGCGATATTGCGCATATCTCCGCGCTATATCGCTCTATGTAGCTTGTCCAATGCATTTCAATGGAGCTGTTCACATCTCACAGCTCCATGTCGCCTGTAACTCGTCGCTGTAGCTCGTCGCTCGTACATGACCCTTTTTTGTGCGGAAATCTCGCATTACCGGCGATATTGCGCAACTTAGTCGCTACAGGAGGGTCACTTTAGCACTGCAAAATGGAAGAAAAGAATGATGTCACATCAAGATCGCTGTTGATTGGTTACAGCCCAATGTAGCAGCGACGAAGTCCCGCCCAAAAACCGCGCTACGTCATGCGATAAAATGTGCAATGTCGCACAATATCGCGCAATGTAGCTCCGAGCCGCTCAGCGTGGATTTGCGAGCAAGAAAGCGCAATATCCATGTCGCTTAGTGTGAATGGGGTGTCAGCTTATTTTTTCATGTCAGTGTCCCATTGGGGAGATTTTCCTTTACTTCCTGTCACGGAGACAGAACGGGAAGTGAAAGGAAATCTCTACAACATTTGAAAAATTCTGCTCTTAAACAGTTGACCCATTGGAAGATTTCCCTTATATTTCTTTTTTGGTGAAAGCTGTCAAATTTTGGATTTCCTCTTATTTTTCTGTTTCAGCGACAATGTTCACCAAGGCAAATAGAGAGTCTATTCATCAACAGGACAATCAGCAATAAAAGCTTGACAAGGGTTCTAACCCTTCCTATAACTTTTGCCTATATAAATTTTAATCTTGTACTGCTTTACCATAGATGTAATAATAAGTGTCAAGGGAGAAAGTCCTCATAGCAGATGACCTTTTCTTGTAAGAGTAAGTGGAAAAGCAGAATTGCTCTGAAAGCACTATTAGGAAAGTATCAACATGCCGCTTGCTCTGCTCTCTCTCCCCAACCATCAATTTGATTTCAAGCAGAAGAGGGAAAACTTGTATTAAACCTTGCAATGGGACTACCCCCGTACTACTTGGTCTAGGGAGGAAAATAAACATTTATACTCACCCAATCCTCTGAGATAGCCGGCTGTGGCAGCACTCCCATTCGCCACTCTCCTGTTCCGCTGTAGTGATGGTATGTCCCTCGCTGTCCTTACATCCTGCACACTGTGTAAAGAAGATGATGACTGAGGGACCTTAACAAATGCAGCAGAGAGGGAGCAAGTATGGAAGGACTGCTCTAGCAGCCAGCCAGCTCCAATGGTCAGGTGCAAATAACTTTTTCTTTTTTTCCTCCCTAAACCAAAACAAGCAGTTCACCCTTGTAGTGCGGGGGTTGCCCCACTGCAAGGGTTAATAAAAGTTTTGCCTGGCGTTCTTCTTTAATTGATTTGTTAAGAGATTATCTTTTACAATCTCTATTCTACTGAGGAAATGAATAAACAAATCGTGTGTTCACTTCCTCTTCTGTGCTGTTCTGCTTGTTTCCTGTGATGGCATAATAAATACATGTATATATATCACATCAATATATTACAATTTCTAATTTTCATCTGTTTCCAAGAGGTCCTTCAGACTGAGACTTCACCTCTTAGTATGCAGTGTCGGCATAATAAAGATGAATAAACAGCCACCACTATAGATTTTACTCATTGCTTTTTATGCTTTTCTATATTCAGGAACTGGTCACAAGGTATGTTTGTTCCATTACTAACAATCACCTGTGTTGTTTGGGCCTAATAGGTGATAAATATTTTTACTGTTAGCATGCGGGTTATGACATAGGTGCAACAACCACTCTCATATACACTGCCTGGACCAAAAAAATGTCACACACTCTAACATTTCATTGGACCACCCTTAGCTTTCAATAGAGCACGTATTTGCCACGGCATTGTTTTGATAAGCTTATGTAATGTCACAACATTTATTTCTCTCCAGAGTTGCATTCATTTTTCACCAAGATCTTGTGGTGATGATGGGAGAGTTTGTAAAGTCTTCTTCAGCCCATCCCAAAGATTCTCAATGGGGTTAGGGCCTGGACTCCGTGGTGACCAATCCATGTGTTGGGGGGGGGGAAGGGTTTATGGAGAGATAAGTATGACTCATGCATATAAAAGTGGTATCAAAATGTATTCAATATAAAATGCAAAATACAGTCTCAGGCCGATTGCTTATAAATCTATATACATAATAAAAACCTTTATCATCGATTATACAAAATCAAAGTGCATAGCTGGCATGATAGTCCCGGTAGTCAAAAAAATCCATGATTTAAATTGTATATAAAGATATTGCATGATTGTCCCGATATTCCCAACGCGTTTCGCAAAATTAGCTTCTTCAGGGGACAGGTACTCAACATTCATGCATCTGCAGTGTCTAGGGTAGGAACGAATATGAAGAGGGACGAAATGATCAGGTGGCTGGAAACCAGCCAACCCCCCATATTCCGTCCCTTTTTAACTCAACCTGGGCCCCCGGGGCATCAAGGAGAGAAGCGCCTGGGAAATTCCACGAAGGCATAGCCTGCCCCACTGGGAAGTTCCTACAGAAGACATCAAGGAGTGGTCTTGGTCCAGTGGCGTGGTAATCTTAATCTCTCAACCTTGATGTATACCGAAGAGGGGACAACTGAGGTGCCTCAGCTATCGGCTCCATGCGGGATTGGCCACATTTTGCATTTTATATTGAATAAATTTCGATACCACTTTTATATGCATGAGTCATACTTATCTCTCCATAAACCCTTCCCCCCCCCCCCTTTTTTTCTATATACTGTATATTTAGGTAGGCAGCTGACCTAATTTTCTGGGGACATAACATATGAAACATATTAATCACTGCAGTAATCATCCAACGGAATTTTCTTACCTATTTGCTTAGCTAAATCCAGGTGGTGACTTTTTGGCCAGGCAGTGTATTATACTGTGATAACTAGTTATGTCACTAGGTACAAATGAAAATATAAATACGCTCATAATACAGATAAAGATAAAAATGTGCACATAGCCACTGTATGTGCATTGTGGTGTGTTGTGCTGTACTGTACAATGTGTTGGGATGCCAATTACAATGACTGGCACCACAACGGACCACACATAAAGTAGAGCAGATGCATTGACATGTATTGTGGTAATGTGTATTATAGCAGTGCTTAAGTGTGTTATAGTTTTTGTGAAGACATGAATGCCCCAGTACAGGGAAACCACAGGGTGCAGTTAGTAGCTGTCCTGTAGAAAATGTTCTCTAGTACAAGTCAGTCTTCTACAATGTATATGAAATGACATGAGTTTCTCACCCTTCTGCACCATCGTATGCTTTCTGTAGAAGTACATCTAATAACACTAGCAACCTCATTTTATTACAGAAGCCTACTGCCGTCACATCTTAGGTTCCCATAAACTCTGTGGCAAAGCATGAATAATCGATAAATTGTGGAGGACAGATTTGCCTTGTCAAGTGAAAACATAGGAATTTTTCCTAGGAAGTAACTATGAAGTAGCAGCATATGTGAACCCAAATGAGCAGAGCTTGGGCTGAGCAAAGCCTTGGTTGTTTTCATTATATACATCTGGGTTTGAGCAGAAGAAAATGTTCTGGCAAATAAGATGGGCACTTCCTGGATATTAATACCCTAGGAATGCTGAACTAATCAGAGTAGCTAACAAGTTGACCAATGCTACCATCAGCTGTCCTCACGCTGGAGCATCATTCACATGTATCGGTGTGAATCCAATTTACAGGCTACTCCCCAGCAAGGCTGACAGCCTCTGCTGACATTGTTGGACGAAGCAATTACATGGATGCATTGTAGATTTTTTTTGTTCTGTGAGAACATTCCTGCGCAGCAGCTGTATGAAATTCAGTTGAATAACACACTTGAGAGGTTTGGGAGAGGATTTTTGCAAAAAATCCAAAAGAAGCTTCGAGCATAGGAAATTCAAGTTTTTATGCACGTGACATTAAAGGGCCAGTAAATAAAACTTTAGAATTTCTATAAAAAAAGAAAAGGCCCATGCACATGGTGTTTGCTTCACTTGTAAATTCTACTCTGAGGAGCATCAGGTTGAGCAAGCAATTACCAACCATTTAACAAAATTCAAGTATCTTTGTGGACATCTGTTAAGCCCAACAACAAAGGATAATATTTTATGCTGTTTTTGATATGTACTTACATTTTCCCGTTTTCAAGTTGGTCATGTGATGCATAAAAATCCACTTCGTCTCTTCTGGGTAGTCTTCAATGATGCAGAGAATGGCTCTGACTTGACAACATCAGCAACGTTCTCTGCATCATTACACAGTGAGTGCTGGGTGATATGGCGACACCTCCATAGTGGGCAGGTTAATGACACCTTGCACTTACAAGGATGTCCACAGTGTTTCAGGTTGGATGGCACCCAGAAGATTGAGGACATATAGTGGCAGAAAGGATTTTTTTCCAGGGGAAAGAGGAGAGTATTGGAGCCAGAGCTGCTTTTTTTATTTTGGTGATGGACCTTTTTAATAAAAAAAAAATACAGCCCAGTGTTGAGTCTTAAAAGTTTACCTATAGCTATTGTAACTTTAGTAAACTGGTACTGTAGTTCAGTAGCAGACACCTTTAGGTGCATGCAGTTATCATGAGACACTTTTCAAAGTGTTCACTTTTTCCTTAAGTCTGAGGAGATCTAATAGGCAAATACTGGTTTCAGCCAGGAAGTTGGAGCTTGGGTTTGCCCCCTGAGTATTACTATCAGCGTATCAATGTGATGGGCAGTCTCACTAGCCAATCGCAAGGCTTAGGTAGTGGGACAAAGCTTTGACTTTCTAACAAGTTGCAATTTCCATATCAGAATGCCCCAGGTTTAGAGGCTCCCAGGGCATTCTGCAAAGAAGCCCAGCATACCTGCTGGAACCTGGAGCTGCCTTGTACAATAATGCAGCTAAGCAGACAATGTAGAATGTTTGGCATTCCCACTTTTGCAGGGTATTCCCACTTTTGCAGTCAAATTAGAGAAAACCCCACTATATGTTAGTTATGTGTTCACATTCACACAGCATACCAAAAAAAAGGTTTTAAATATATTTCTTAATTTTTAAATATTTTGTTGCAGGCAACATGGCTGAATCCGGGTTTTTTTCTGAGCATGCTCACAGTGATCTGTCCTTATAGAAAAACTTAGGACTATAATGTGTGGATTGTGTTTCTCTCATTAACCTTATATTACTATACAATACAGAAGCCAGGGTTGTAATCCTTTAACTCTTTGTTAGGACAGCCAGTGTTCAAACCTACTTTACAAATTATAATGAAATGAGCCAGTGCAGTACAGACAGGGTTAACAAACTACTATCCCCTTACAAACCCTGCTAATGTCACAAAGAAGGGAGACACAAGTAGAAAGTTTAACCCTATAGGAACTTAAGAAACCCTAACCCAATAACTGCAAGAAGCATTCTCTTTAGCTTATATTATGTAATTGGGAACATGTAACACATATAAAATAGGTGTTCTCAATTTGGCTGCAAAAGTGGAAATACACTTTAAAAGGAGAACTTTTCACTCACCTCATAGTTCTAGCCGACCTGTGACAATGAGACTGTCACAGGTCGGCTCAGTAGATCGGGAGGTGAGCGAACACATACCAGGTTCGCTCGCCTCTCTGCCGTGACAGGGGAGTGGCTGGATTCCCCTCTCCGATCTGCCAGCGCTGACTGGCGGAACGGACGGGGGAGGGGGCGGGTACAGCCGGCTCTGCCTCTAGATAGGCAGAGCCAGCTGTCACTCACGCAGCTGGGCGCATCCCGTCATCTACGTCGGGATCCGCTCCGGCTGCGGCGTCTCAGTATACCGCGAGCTGTATACTGAGCTTAGGGTAACGGGAGGACACTAGTTTGTGTCCTCCCGTTACCCTAAGGAGAACTATGGGGAAAAGCCCTGACGCCATAGTTCTCCTTTAAGTCATGTTTTCAAACCTTCAGTTGTAAGGCACAGTTGCTTATCAACATATTATTAAAGTATCTGAAACAAGATCTGTGGACATGTCTCCTCCCAATTAGCCAGTCAGATTTAAGTTTAAATTCCCCATCTATGATTTCCCATGCAGATTTGGATCCGATTGGTTTCTGTATAAAACAGTATACTAGTCAGACTTCTTCCTATCAACATGAGCATCCAAACTCAATGAATGTCATTCTGTTGCCCCATCTTCCACAACTTGAAATCCCCATTTAATCAAAATCCTCAGCTGTGCAGTCTACGGGAAGTCTGTAAAGCCTTGCTAATCTTTTATGTAAGTTTCTAGTTATTTAAGCTGTGAGCTGATAGCCCACTCTACCTTAACCCTGTCCCTTCATTTTGTGTAGAAAGATGGGCAACCCTATGCAACAAAGGCAAATTCTTATGTCACACACTTTTAGAACTGAGGTTAGCATATGTCAAAATTCCACGTTAAGTTCCAGAATCTTCTTTTGGGAATTCTTTATTGCCCAACCCAGGGATATTTTTCATTTATATTAAACAGTCCCTGGGATCATCAGAAAGCAGAAAGGTATCTCTGGCTGGGATACTTAACTTCTCTACAGCACTGTGCCCCACCGTAGTTCCTTGCACAACTAGCTCTCCGCTCTGCAACTGGGGGAGTTCGTCTGGAATTGGGCTTTAATGATCTTTTTCACAATACTGTATATT
Organism: Nanorana parkeri; assembly: GCF_000935625.1. Taxonomy (NCBI): domain Eukaryota; kingdom Metazoa; phylum Chordata; class Amphibia; order Anura; family Dicroglossidae; genus Nanorana; species Nanorana parkeri. The sequence continues at coordinate 811,780 of NW_017306397.1, read as the reverse complement.
CAGCATGAAACAAACATTTTTTTATTTAGTTCAAAACTGGCATAGTGACACCTGACATCTGAGATCAGTATAATGTTATAGAAGCTAAATGTTATGCGCTGCAGATGTTGGTGACCATGACTGATAAGTTAGATGACTCTCTCAGAAAAGTCAATATGGTACAACAATTTTCAGGATGCTAACAAAATGTGGTAATGGCAATGAGTGTGGTTTGTTTCTCAATACAATACATATTTTCAAATACAAATCTCTGTAATGCATGTATCACCTAAATCTGCAAGGGGAAATCTTCACTTCACTAAACACTAGGTCACCCACTGTTGAAAATGGCTATGC
>NW_017306397.1:808105-811390 GCF_000935625.1 Nanorana parkeri | reverse complement strand
GGTAAATCTATATACAACATATGTTTACCTTGGCCATTCATGAACATTTATAAGTTGTCTGTGTATTTTTCGTACTACACAAGCCAGAGGTTATATAATACAAAAAGTCATGTGTGCCAGGAAATCAGCTCAAGAACAAATATTTTGTTCTTTCCAGTTTAAAGCATCTGTTTCACTTTTTGCATTGGAAGAAACCCTGAAAATCCTTTTCCATACACATTTAGGAGTTTATTTATAAACAATCTACAGAGCCAGTCACCCTGCGATTTGCATTTTAGATTGAATGTAATGTAATTCTGCATTACTGCCATTAAATGGAGCTGAGTAGATTAGGAATTAAAGTTATTTTCTTAAGCTCCCTAGCTCCATCTACTGGCCATAATGCGGGATTTCGTTACATTCAATCTGAAAAGAAAATATACAAACAAGTGTCTTTTTTATACAGCATGAATGTTCACAGAGATTCTGTGAATTGTTTATAAACAGATCTCTAAATTTCTATAGAAAAAAGAGAAGGGGTAATCCATTTAAATGTATCACTTGGAAAAAGATCAGTAGCTGTATTAACTGAAACAGAGAATGCACACCTTCCTGGATGGCAGACTTTATAGTGTACTACAGCTAAATGTGATTAGTTTGGTACGGTGCTGGTGCTGAGATCCCTGCTTTGATCCTTGGAGGTCAGTAACACTGACATTGATGGACTGCAGGTGATTCGAACTCTCCAGCATGAGACACCAAGAATTGTTTTGTCCCTCCTGTAAAATCCTTTTCTTGGAGAACAACACAGGATTGTTTCATTCTTAGATAAATGGGGTTATGCTCCACCTCCAGGTGATTGGACACTGGGAAAGCAAAGCCTAAAGGGATAGCCCTGCTTAACCGCTCCCATTTCGGGCATGCCTTTAGTTTTGTATTAAGCGATAGCAGGAATGATCATAGATATAGATGGGAGGGACCTGTGTCTTGTGCATCACAGGACACAGGATTGGTAAATTCTTAGACTTAAAGTAATCCCACTAAGTGATGGGCAACACAGCAAACAAATAGCTAGCAGCCTAGAATCAGCAAAACAAGGAAACACAAGAAGACCTAAAAACACATACAGTGTCCAGCAGTCCTCGCTCTAGGTAGATGGAGGAATATGGACAGCTCTACCTAGAGCGAGGCCGGCTGGATGTCGTATGAGGTGATTTAATGCAGTTTGAAGTCCGGGTGTCCTTCCCCCATCTCTCCTAACTGAAACTCCGTACCTCAGTACAAGCTCTGCTAGTATGAGAATGTGCAGAAGTCTGAGCTTTGCAGCTGTAATCGAGTGATCACAATTGCAATGCTTTCCAGTAGGGATGCACCGATACCAAGTACCGTACTCGGTAAAAGTACAAGTACAGATACTTTTCAAGCTCCAAGACTAGAGAAAAATTCAAAAGTAAGGAGGCAGCTGTTATTTGTAAGGAGCATACGGAGCTCCTGGGATTTGTACATCTCTGTTTTAATGTATGGTTTTGTTTTTATAAATATATATTAGAGATGCACCGATACCATTTTTGCAAGTACAAGTACTGATACATTTTTGTTTATTGTCATGTGACAGTTTTTTTAAAAACAATACAGACTAATTATTTCAGGACGGTGGTGGCGCGCCAGAGCCAGGTCCCAGCTGCAACCGCTGCAACCCTGGTAGTTCTTGTGAAAATGCCAAGTATCGGCACTGGTATCTGAAAAGTATCAGTGCATCCCTACTTTCCAGGCTTGAATGAGAATATTAAAGAAATGCAATTTTTTATATATATTATTAATTATGCATTTCTTTAATTTTTGCAAAAGGTAAACTTATGCTTTAAGTCTAAGTTAAGATGCCGCAGAGTCAGAGGGGGACACAGAGGAGGAACAATGTGAGCCACCCTTTGCATGAAGCCTGTCACTAAGGAGAGAGAGAGGCAAGAGACCTCTGAACGAGAATAGCCAAGGTTGATATCTGACCCTTAATGGTAACCAAGGCCAACTTCTGGTTAAAACCGGACTGAAGAAGGGACTGGAGAAAGGGACAATCTGGGAGGGCCCATGGAGAGTCTGCCAGGAACTTGACAATGTCCAAAGATCACATCCACAAATGTGCACGGTGGTTAGGGTCAGAGCATTAAGATCAGAAAAAAAAAGTTCCATTTCAAGGTTAAGAAATGCCCTTTCAGCATTGCTTTGCCAGTGTACAATCACCTGTAGGTGGTGCATAATTCCATTGGTCTAAGAATTAAGCAATCCTGTATCTTATGATGTATGATTAGGATTTGTATTTATTTAAATTAGGAGGTGCACTGAAACAGAAATTTAAAAACCGAAACAGTGATCACTCCCATTCATTCATAATTGAGGATATATTAACCATACCATATCCTCAACTATGTACAAACACTCAGCGATCACTGAGTGTTTGTATCCAAGGCCGCCGTCAGGGGGGTACCGCCGATACACATGTATCGGTGACAAGCGAGAAGGCTGGCTGGGCCCCCGCAGTGCAGGAGGAGGCCGGCCGTAGCAGCGCCGGGCCCCAGCATTACCTATACAGGCATCGGAGCAGGATGGGACCCCATCGCGCCGAGATCAGCTTTTCATCTATTCTGATCTGACCGCCGGAAGTGACATCATTCCAGCGGCAGAGGAGGCCAGGTGAGCAGGTAAGAGGAGCTGGGAAGGAGGGAGGGAGGGCAGACATCCCAACTCTCCCAGACGCTACGGGAGTCTCCCGCTATTAGATAGCGGCTCCCGGCCACCCGGGAGAGATACACTTCCTCCCGGAAAGGTTTACTCTGCTCGCGAGCAGAGTAAACCTTTCCCTGCGATCTTTTTTTTTTGTTAGCCAATAGCAAACTAGCTAATGCACCCGCCCACTGCTGCTGTCAATCAGCAGAGGGGGACCTGAAGTTTTCTATCTATTCTGGTGATTGAAAGCAGCAAAGGGTGGGTGCAATAGCTAGTTTGCTATTGCAAAGTGAAATAGCCAATAGGAATCTAGCTATGCATTCCTATGCCTTTTAAAAAAAATGTTATTCTGACGACTAGTGATGGGCTCGGGCGTGTTCGCAGCTCCACGTGCCGAGCCCGCTAGAAAGCTGACAGCGTGCAGCGCCAATCACAGGTACTGAGACATTTCCCGATCTCTGCAGCTGCAGACCGGGAACATCTCAGCACCTGTAATTGGCGCAGCGCGCTGTCAGCTTCCTGGCGGGCTCGGCACGTGGAGCTGCGAACACGCCTGAGCCCATCACTACTGATCACTGCAAATGT
>NW_017306397.1:780310-807810 GCF_000935625.1 Nanorana parkeri | reverse complement strand
TATGTGAAGCAAACTGAAAAAAAAAAAAAAAAAAAAAAAAAAAGTTAATGTCACTTTGCTGCAATGAAACGAACGTGAAATGGAAATGAACATTTGTACACACTACCGCTAATGAATTTTGTCCGAATCCCGAAAAACTAAATAACGCAAAATCCGAATCAAAACAAGGATGAAACTAAACAGTTTTTTTGCCGGTGCACATGTCTAGCGTCCAACAGGTCATGAAGCCCTGAGTCCAGCGGGTCACAAAGCCCTGCGCCCAGCGGGTCATGAAGCCCTGCGTCAGCGGGTCACGAAGCCCTGGGTCCAACGGGTAATGTGACTGTGGGGGGGACATTAGAGTGTAATCTCCTCTGTACAGAGACGGATGCGATTGTGGGGGGGGCATTAGAGTGTAAGCTCCTCTGTACAGAGACTGATGTGACTGTGGGGGGCATTAGAGTGTAAGCTCCTCTGTACAGAGATCAATGTGACTGTCGGGGGACATTAGAGTGTAAGCTCCTCTGTACAGAGACCGATGTGACTGGGGCTGAAACAACTAATCAACTAAGTCGATTAAAATCGATGATGGAAAATGTTGTCAACGTTTTCCATCATCGATTAGTCCAGTGGTTCTCAACCTGGGTAACCTCAGGGCCCACATTTGTCCTTGGTAATTAAGTCACGACCCAAGTTGCACTGCAATGTTCCATGTTGCGGTACTGCGCTTACCGGTGCAGGCGATCAAACTGTGGGTGGGAGGCGCGTTTGGGTTGCCATTACGGAAATTGGAGAGGATCCTCAACCTGGGTTCCAGTGTGGTCTGCTGTGCTGTGATGGTGCTCAGTTTACATATGTATTGCTTGTAAAGCTCTCGGGCGCACCCGCAGAGGTGCCGGGAGCCAGAATGCGATGAGCTGTAAGCAATGCACTTATGAATGGAGCTCCCTTGCGACCATATCCCCACCTCAAGCTGACACTCTGCACCAGGCAGCATATTTTTGAATGGCTGCTCGGTGTGAGAACTGACAGTGCTTCTCTAGGGGGAGGCTGAGGATCCTCTCACCTAGAAAAGTGGAAGGCATGTGGCGACCCAGTGGACATGGGGTCGCGACCCACTTTTGGGTCACGACCCACCAGTTGAGAACCAAGGGATTAGTCGGCTTTCGATTAGCTGCTCCTGTTTGCGGCTCCACATGCACCACAAGCTTCACGCCACACACCGCACCTCCTCCCCGTTTCTCCCAGCTCTGAGTTTTCTCCCGCCACTGCCCGCCAAGATGATCACGTCGTTGCAGGGAGACTGCAGTGTGGGGGAACAGCAGCTGCCGACAGTCCCAAGATCTCGGAAGAAAGTAAGGATGCTTGAAGAGTGTGTAGGTAAGACTACCTGCACCCCCCTCCCCCCACATGCTGTAGAAATGTATTGCTGGGATTTGTTGTATTCCTCTATAGCTGATGGTATATGTACCATCAGCTATAGAGGACCACAAATCCCAGCAATACATTATACACTGTATGTATATTGTATTTCTGGGATTTGTAGTCCTCTATAGCCGGTGCCATTCTGCATTGATTGCTGTATAATTTTACATTTTACATTTCACTATATTGCACACCACAGTTTTTTTGGTTGTTGCTTCCACCGCTCCAAGCTTGAGTGACGTGACTGGCTCAGTGTTCTCTGTACTGCACTGCGGTATACTGTATGTCAGAGCTATATACATGTATAATCATAGTGTGTGATTGTGGGGGGACATTAGAGTGTAAGCTCCTCTGTACAGAGACTGATGTGAGTGGCTCAGCGTTCTCTGTAAAGCATTGCGGTATATATATGTCAGAGCTATATATATGAATAATAACAGTGTGACGCTCAGCGTGGCGGCAGTGTGGGGGGGACCGGGCGGTGCGGGGGGGCCCCGGCCTAAAGCCGTGTAAGGGGCCCCGAAATTTCTGAAGTGTGACCTGTTTGTATCTTGCTCTCCTCTGACATACACTGTCACACTGTGACAGCGCTGTCTCCGCCCCCACACCGCTCTGCCAGTGTGAAGGCGCAGCGCTTGGCCGGCTGCCACTTTCTCTCCTCCCCACTGCGACACAGAGCAGCGCTCAGCAGGGAGGAAAGTGTAAGACCTATTGCGGTTCCGGGGTGTGCTGATTGCGTTCCACGCTGGAGCGCAGCACTAGGGGGAGAGTCTCTACGGCTCCTCCCCATGGGACATGACGAGTTGCGTTCCGGGGTGAAACGCGGAAGCCGCTGGGCGTTCCGTGCCCCCCACCCCCGTAGTCGCGGGCTATTTAAAGCAGTCGGAAGGCTGACACGGCGTGCCACAATTGAGGACCTAGCGCCCTGCAGCCCCCCCCGACACCTCTACTCACCTGAACCACCTGGACTCACCTGAACACCCCCTGCACTCTGGGAACTACACTGCCTGGGACCTCCTCCTCACGTCCAGCTCGCCTCCATACCTTGGTCTGGATCTTCAAACGCAAGTACCCTATTAAGGGATTTAACAACCGCATCCTGTTACTGCATAATTGATTGACTCTCGCTCTCTCTGGATATAAACCTAGTACCCAGGGACTGTATTCCTAATAGCTTGTTTTCCCCCCGCGGGTATTGTCATTACCAGCCTCTGCACCATACTAAACCCCCTATATTTTGCACTTCACCTTGGTCTCCAGCTAAGACCATTTGAACCATCACTGTGGCCTATGAAGTAATAGCCCACCATTACACTAATATCATTTGAGGAACACGGCAGATGATGCTGAAACCCCTAACTCTCCATACAGTCTGAGAGTGACGCCAGGGGTTTAAGCCCGAATAGCCGTTTCCTCTGTATAAAGCCGATAAGGTCTGTCCTCACTGTTCCGCAGCTGAGATCCGTAACATAGAGGATTAGGGGGTACGTGACAGAAAGAAAGCAGGGATGTGCCGATGTATCGGCAGGAAAACGGCACTTTCGGCATTTAGCCAAAATGTTTCGGCGGCCGATATAATCCGTGCATTCCTAATTTAAAAGATGAATGGGTACTGCATGTTTTGCATGTATGTCTGAAGATAGCAAAGAAAATACACACAAAAATCAAATAGTTTTGACTGTTTAGTTTTACAATGGATGCTGCTTTTGATGATGTTTAAAAGTTTTAACCTACTTCAGAATCAGCTAGTTCCCTGAGCAGTGGCCCTGATATCCTGTTTTAGGGTGGCTCATTTCCCTTGCAGATTCCTATGGAGCCCCCCCTGTGTTTGCTAGTAAGCTGTGTGTCTCCACAACACACAAAAGCACAGCACTTCCCTGCTCCCAAGTCCTCCCTCCTTCAAGCTAGTAGATGGACAATTGTAGGAGGCTATTCTGTCCCTTGTGTTCTTGTACTCAACAGGAAGCTCAGGGAAGCAGAGCTGAGAGTTTGAGCCAACTGTTTGGAAACACGATTACTGCTTGGGCAAACATTTAAGGGAATATTTTGCTGAGTAATGTATATTTGTTTGAGCTGGATTAATTATTTATTGAAAAACGTTTGAGAGTTTAATACTACTTTAAGTGGTGCTAGCACTTATCACCTGATATTAGTGGTAAGCGGTAATATCTAATTTAATATCTATACATTAAGATGAAAAACATTTAAAGGGATTGACTGCTTTTTAAATGTAAGTGGACACTTAGTTATGACTCATTTGTAGAATAACACTTCAGGTTAAATCTGGTATAGCAGCCTGTTCATCCAAAGCTGGCAAATAACCAACAATATCAGCCTTATTACTGATGTATCCTATTCAACGCGTTACGAAGCCTCTTCATGGGCTTTATGACCTTTAGACCAAGTTACAACTGGTCTTTATACTCTTACCTAGTGATGGAGGAAGAACACTGCTAGGAAAAGCAAGGTTGATCAATGGGTATGCAACACTGGAATGCTGCCTGAACACTGCATGGCACACTTCAGAGTAGAGCAAAGTTAGTGGGTGTTAGCGGATACTAAGCTATCAAGCTTCTGATCCAGCACTTGGGAGCAACTTAGTGATCATAGATGAAGCCTCTTTTGAATGTGTAGGATGAATAAAAGTTACAGGTAACTTGTAAGCATGACATGGCAGACTTCAGTTCCCATCCCCTGCATCCTGCAAGGCAGTTCCATTGCATAAATATTTTATCACTATACTCTGGCCTGGACCTAGCACTGCTTCCAGGAGTCATGCAATGTCAACTTCCAACTCTGGCACTTACTGTATCAGAAAGACAAAAGCTGATAGCCCTGAGTGCAAGGATCATCCAGCTGAATAGAATTTGCTGCTGCTGTAAAGGCAGACATGCACATTTACAGTTCTGATAGTTATAAAAATACTTATAAAGAAAATATATACTTGTGGTAGGGGATGGATTCCCATCACTGGAGCCTACAGGTTCAAACCAAGACCCCACTTCCAGGGTCACCTCTATTACACAGAAAAAAAAGCCTATACAGGTATTCCTCACTTAACGACCGAGTTCCGTTCCTACGACCAGGTCGTTAAACGGATTGGTTGTTAAGTGAGGAACTCTATACAGTACTGTACTGCATTAGTACAGTACTGTATAGTGTTGCCGATGTACAGTATCAAACAGTGTACTGTACATCGGGCAATGAAAATACTTACCGGCACCCGCAGTGAAGATCGGAGTACACCACTTCCGCCGGCGACACGGCGCACTGACGTTGACGCGCAAGGTCGGAGGTCGATCGGCGGTCCATCGTAAGTGCGAGTGGTCGCAAAACAGGTAAGTCGGTAAGTGAGGAACATCTGGTATGTGATTAATGTGTTTCTGCTGATAATAGGAGAAAAATGTGTAGCCAGTAACTATAATGGGTAAAAACACTTTTTTACCGTTGTGACTATAGACACAGGCCTATGTATCATTTGGTAAATCCATCTCTGGCTGTGCTGAATACATGTAAACTGCTGGACGTATGAGTGTGAAAGGCAGTCATACAATATACAAGATGTGACAATTTAATTACTGGAATGCTCATAGTGGCAAGTCACACAGCCATTTGCACCTAAGTGTGTTCTGACATGTTTTCATTTGCACTTGACTTAGTCGCAGACCAGTTGACTCAGTCCTTAGGGAGTAGTAGAAAAAATAACACATGAGCGCGTTGTGCTGTTAGCAGAAAATGAGTGACAGGACTCTGGAGCAGCGGACTTATATCAAATTTTGCATGAAAATTGGCAAAAGTGCAAATGAAACTTTAGCTCTCTTGCAACAGGATTATGGTGAATATTCCATGAAGAAATCAAGTGTTTTAAATGGCATAGGTGGTTTAAGGAGGGGTGGGAAGATGTCCACGAAGACCGGAACTCTGACCTGACAAGTGGATTTTCCACCACGACAATGCTCCTGTATATGATGTGTTAAGCGTTCGTGAGTTCCTGGCCCAGAAATCCATTCCGAAACTTAACCAACCACCTTATTCCCCTTAGCACCCCGCTACGTTTCCAAAAATGTAAAAATGCTTTCAAATATCCAGCGTGCTGAGACAAAGATACTGCGCAGCGTTTCGGGAAACAAATTCCAGGAATGCTTCCGGCAGTGGCACAGTCATCTAAAAAAATGAGTCTCTTTACAAGAGGACTACTTTGAAGGTGACAACAGCCGCCGGTGTATAAGTAAGCAAACATTTTTTTACAGTCCATTTCCGGATTAAATTGTCACACCTCATATATTGTTCTGTTATTAAAAAATGCATACAATAGTTCATGAAAAAATTGTAGCAAAATGCATGCTCAAAGACAAACCTTCTTGTGACATTAACTATGCAGCAGACACTGCTAAAAACTACAGAAACTTTAAAAAAATGCAACTATAATAAACTACTTAGTGCCCATAAAACAGCACATTTTAATGACTATGTCCATAAATGCTTCCTAGTGTAGACAACTTAGTTTATGTTCACTATTGGTGTTTACGTTCCTTTTAGCTGGCATTGATTTGTAATAGGAATGTGTCTCTAAGGCTTTGTTCCAGGCTGCTACATTCTTCATGTGGATGAATTACCCCACACAACTCTAATCTGCAGCTGATGTAACTATAAGGCACATTCTTTTCACAGGAAAGACAAGGGATTGACACAAAGACATGAGAGTTTGACTCAAGAGGAAATTTTTTTCATACATTATACGTACACAGACTTGATTATTTGTTGGCCATGTCCTAGCATATCCGGAAATAATTAAAAGCAAACAGCAGGTTGAGCTAACCCATGTCAACAATGGATTTGTGTCTTAACAACAGTCTCTAAGAAACTGAAGTTTGCTGAGAGTGTGTAGAAAACACTATTAATTACCCAGTCTGCCTGACAGGGAAAAGTAGCACGTTTATGGAAAATGACGAGCTGCTATCAGATTGCTGGTGGAATCCTCATTGCATTTGGCCTTTTAAGTATTTTTTCAGGGGTCATAGCATTTTTTCCAGTTTTTAGCTACAAACCTTTATTTATTGGCTGGAGCGTACGGATTGCTTGTCCTATCTGGAATGGGGTGCTGGTAAGAGAACCAATAACACTTTCGTTATTTATTGCCTCTTACACTGAAATATCACAGCTTGGTTACTATTCATTTTGTTAAGCGAAAATACAAATACTAAAAAAAAAAACCTAGTATTTAGATTATCCCCAAACATGGGAAAGAGTTCCTAAGAAAAGTGCTTTTGAGTAAAACGTGTCCATGGAGCATTTTCTGTTCTACGTATATATATATATTTTTTTATATTTATATATATATATATATATTCTTTTTCTTGTTTTTTTTGGTTTGTTTCTTTTGTGTTTACAAATGTACGATTTTCTCTGTAGCGGATGTTTATGCATTGATTGTTAACACAAAACTCTGTACATCTGTGAAACTGACCACAATCTAGAAATGCTTTTTTTAATCTTTGTGGGTGACCTCAGTGTCAGTTGTTTACCAACTGCAAATCTAATGTTGTCCAGACATGGAACGATCTATTGGTGATAATGATAAAATGCCAAATAAGAGGAATCTGTCAGGAAAATAAATAGCCATGTGATTAGCCTCAGGTGGAAGATTCCATTATCTGTGTTAAGCTGGCCATACACCTTACAATTATCTGCAGATTTTCTGTGGTCAGATGGAAAAGGTACAACAGATTCCTCCATCTACGCTAAACTGTGTGGATGGAGTAATCTCCACCTGGGCCAATCTGTTGCACTTTTTCCATCTGACCACAGAAAATCTGCAGATAAATTGTAAGGTGTATGGGCACCTTTAGGTTGTATACTGTTAACTCACACTGAAGTTTAATAATTTTACCTTCCTTGCCCCAGCACTAAGAAGGCAAATAGCTTATTAGCTCAACTTATTTTGCTTTGTGTTGGATCCCCTTTAAAAAGGTCAGTCCTTCCAAAAGTGATATGTATGTGTATGATGCTTGGTAGGAGTGAGGCTTGTTTTCCCTAGTCCTATTGGTTCTTCAAAGCTAGAGGAGGATGGAAGAGGCTCCAGAAGCATTTGGAAAATGGAGACTACATAGGCAGAAGGAGGACTGCATAGTCTAGATATTTTGATGGCTCTCCCGGACGTCAATCTGAATGAAAAGAGTGGCCAATTTGTGTAGGGCGGGAGGGATGGATCTTTTGGACAGTTAGTCCTTTATGCTTATGTATGAAATTATAGCACATGCTGGCCTATGGTGATACCCTCTGGATGAAATCTGTACCAGCAGCAGAAGATTCATTAAAAGTCTTCCAGAAGGTGTCCAGGAAGTGGGTTAGACTGGAAGTCATGATGTTCCCACAGAGGAGAGGCCCATGTAAAGGCCTCACCTGAGAAAGGTGAAATCTTATAGGCTACCTTGGAGCAGTCAGAAGGCAAAGTTGTGGGCCAAATGTTCTAATTTAATGGAGCACTGATTAATGAATCCATGACCGACCTTAGGGTTGAGAAAGAAACTAGATGGTGAACGGAGATGAACACTGGCGGCACCAACTTCATGGGTGGCGCAACCTTGTGGCAACAGTTTGATGGCCCTTTTCTGTTTCACCATGACTGTACTCCCCTGCAATAAATTAGAGCAGCGATTGCAAGCCAGGTCTTTTTGTTTAACATCAATACCTGAGCTCACAAATGCTCTTTTGGCTGAATGGGCACACATTCCTGAATGCACATTCCAAAGTCCTGAAGATAGCTTTCTAGAAGAAAGGAGGCCGATGCAGCTGAAAAAGAGAGGCTCATGAAGGGTTCGGCTTGACATTATTGCCTTTTGAATGGGATGTCCAACAAGTTTATATAGGCATGATAGTTAGGTGTCCACAAAGCACATATAAAACAAAATTCCATAAATATGTTAAATAATATTTCAGTTATAATGGTGTACATTTTTACAATTTAATTACTGTGGAGAGAAGGGGTCCACTCTTATCTGGGTATAATACTGGATATCTCAGATTTAATTATTAAGTCACAAATGTGCAAACTCGAATCTGGTGCCTGCATTTAATTTATTTAGAATTCCTCTTGCCTACATATATACCTAGTACCAACAGCACCCTATTTACTTTGTAATCCTAAAGTAATTTAGCATAGCTGATTATGTGCCCAATATGCTGTTACATGTTTGAAAGTTCTGCATAACAATACTAGAGTGCAACAAGTTATTGCACTTATCCTTGGCTAATATCTTGGGGTCGACTGATTTAAAAGCTACTGCATGTATTTTACACATTCAGTGCTCCAGTAAATCAGCACATTCCTATATTTACAGAGCTGTAAACCTAACATTTATTACATAGAACTTGGAAACTACAGAACACTTCTAGGAAAAATATGAGAGCTCCTACTTACAGTTCAGAACTACCAAAGCACAAGGGCTTCTCATGATATTCCTAAACAATCATTCTGCATTAAAAATGCTGATCCTCTGGGCATTGGATGAGCTTTTCATGGAATAACATGCACAGAAATCAAACAATGACTTCCCAAACCATCTGATTGATATTCCAATGCATCTCACCCATCTGCTGCAAGTGTTTTGTGCCCATATGCCTTCAAATTGGTTCATGATTACCTCTTTATTGTTTGAATCATTTGACAATTCCTGTAACTCACAAATTTTAACAGTGGAATGAGCAGTCCTGTTATAATTCATAAACTGTTTCTTAGTGTATTTTTTAGTCAGATGAATATGGTTTCCTGATATGCATGTATAGGCTTTAAATAGGTGAGGTTCTTCTGGTTCATACGAGCTGGTAAATATATTATTGTAAACTGCATGAGGAGGGGTGTCAACATGCAGATTTTCTTTCGATAAGTAAATTTTAGATTAGGTTATATGGCGAATTAATTATAGCCATAGCAAACACAAAATATGCTATACAAAAAAAGTATACATAAGTTATTTGCTTATGCACAAAAGTAACAAACTGTGTTATCAGGGATGCAGCATACACAAGGTCTACAAGGGTTATTTTAAAGTAAAACTGAGCTTTGTCTGTACAAAGTACCAGGTTCTCTGTAATGATAGACTCACCTGCAGCTTAACTTGCCTTTCCTTCACTCCCCTGCTGCTCCATTCAGCTGCCAGGAGTAAAGAAAATAATTTGTTACTTGGGCATTTGGGAAGCATGTGACTTCCCTTCCGTCTATGTAACAGTGCTGATGATTGTCCACACTGTCCCTCAGCACTGTTAGATGGGAGCATGAAACGGCTCCTCAACCCTATGAAAGTTCCCAGTCTCCAGAAGAGAGGGACAACTTTCTTTGCTTAATGCAGCTGAACATAGTGGCAGAAGAACAACTGTCCATAAACTGTAATGTATACTGCTCAGCCTGCCTAAGGTCAGTACAGGGTTTCACACCTTGCATTCCTTAAGCACTGGGATTACGGTTGGCACTTGACCAGTTGGAACTGGAGAGTTTAATTTGTATAACCATCGCATTTAAATAATATTCAGAGTGTCCAGGGCTCTCCCATTGCACCAATTATGACTGTGAAGTTGCTCTGACAGAGCCACAAGTCACTCTCCCCATTTTCCCAATCAGTTTTCCATGGACCAAAAGGTGGCAACCCCAAGCAACATTTGTATATAAACATATTCTAATGAACTTGGTTATTTCAGATATTGCTAGTTATCTGTCTATGATACTGTAGAAACTGGCTTGTTTCCTGATCCTTCTGCATACATATCACAAAGACTGTTAATGATGACCTCATTCAGGCTTTTAATGAGTGCATTGACTATATTGAAAGTCCACCAGATGCATCTTTACACTATGAAAAAGGGAAAGTTACAATACATATTTTATATAGCTGACTTCCTTAAAAAAAAATTATAATTTTTTTTTCCATCCAAACAAACCTTGAAAGTGCTTTCATCACTGAAATATATTTCTGTACTGTAAGTGCATCCATAGTGTGCATCCAAATGAGCTTCCATGTATGTCAAACTCAATTTGAAGAAGGACTACAATCTAGAGAACATGTCAAACATCAAAGGTTATAATACCCAATGTGGCAGCTTAATTAAAGACTGACTGAGCTGTCCAATGGGTGTGGTGCTGCACTCATGCAAATTACACCATTAGGATTGTTATATTGATACTGTGTTAGGCTGCACAAATCATTATTAAAACATTGTATTTACATTATCACATTGAAATCCTTTTATCATTTTGTTCTGTTTTTGTAACTTTCTAGCTGTTAGAGCAATGAGGACAGAAAATTCAAACCGGAGTCACAAATGTATCAATAACTTCCTTAAAAGGATTCTTTTTTTAAAGGTGTTTATATGGAAGACCCTAAGGTCTTTTAAGTATATCAGCGTACAATGATGGCCTAACATGGAATGTAAACTTTCCAAGGATTCTTGTTGAACTGTGAACTTAACATTTTAACTACTGAGCTATGTTTCCACTGACACACATAGAATAGAAAACAGGTATTACACATGGTAACAACATTACATTTGTATTTTTCAGCTACCCTTTCCAACTACCACAAAACATGGATAAAGCCAGAGAGATACTTTTTGCTCTTTGTCTTATTAAATGGGCATCATTTCACAGCATTTCGAGAAACATTAGGAGGTTATAGCGGAAATGGAGTCTATAGAGGTTTAGACACCAATGACTATTGCTGATGAATAGACATTCATCAACCTGTAGCCCCTACACTTTCTCAAACATAATCACAGCTATACAGTTATGTGTTTATATTATAATAATGTATTCAGAATCAAATTGGCACTAATGAAAGTTGTACACACTATGTAGATCAGGTCATCAGCCATACTTAATGGCTATCTAATGTTCCCCTGGTCCCACCCAAATAGGATTCAGATTTCTTTTTGGGCCCATATAAAAAAGCAGTAAACACACAAATATGCCATAAACTGCTTATAAGTACAATTACATGAAAATGGAACCGAGCATGCAATAGGTGTGATTCACAAAGCCAACACAACAGCAAAAAGATGCAAAATTTCTAAAAGTGTCAGTTATTTTTTGCTAAGAACAGGGAGATTATAAAATCACAGTCACCTATCGGAATTAAAGATACTTATCTTTGTGTACAGATTTGTGAATTAAGCCTAATGGATGATCCTCTGCTGTACTTTTTAGCTTTGTAAACAAGCCAATGAGTGCAGAATAACAAACAATAATAGTTACATAAAAATTACAAAATCTATTCAAAATCAAGTTCAGCATTTCACAACTCTTGCAACTTTGTTCCAGAGCAAGGCAAATCAAAACTCCCCACAATACTGTTGCCAATTTGACCAAAAAGAAAAAAAAACTCCTGAGCTGAAAGCTTTCAGCTTTATTCCCTGGATAAAATATTGGGTTTTTTAGTCAATAGTGATTGTGGCTTTAGATATTAGTTGTAAGAAAATCATTTAGTTATTTTTTTCCATCTTCTTCCATCTTCTCAGTATACAGCTCGCGGTATACTGAGACGCCACAGTACACTGCTCGCTACTGCTCGCGGTATACTGAGATGCCGCAGCTGAAGCGGATCCCGACAATTACGTCTGGATCCGCCCAGCTGCGTGAGTGACAGTTGGTTCTGCCTATCTAGAGGCAGATCCAGCTGTACCCGCCCCCTCCCGTCCAATCCCCCAGTCAGCGCTGGCGGATCGCAGCGGGGAGGGGGGAATCCAGCCCCTCCCCTGTCACGGCAGAGAGCTGTGACAGGATCGAGAGGTGAGCGAATGCCGGTATCTGTTTGCTCACTTCTCGATCTACTGAGCCGACCTGTGACAGTCTCATTGTCACAGGTCGGCTAGAACTATGAGGGAAAGCACTCACCTCATAGTTCTCCTTTAACAAAATTATATCTTATTTGTGTATGACTCGGCTGTAGATCCTCAAAAGGTGGCTACTTTTGTTCTGGAGGGTGGCTACTTTTGCTCTCCATGGTCCCTGCGTATGTGTTCTTAATTTTAGGATCGACAGCTGAGTGATACACAAAAAAAATACATTTTTGTAAATAGTTAGGGTACTTAAATGCATTTTAAAAATGTAACTCCTGAGTTTAGTGTCACTTTAAAGGACACTTATAGTAACTATTTAGACAGCCATAGCAATGCCGCAATGGTAGAGCAGAATACAGATAGTGCATTTAAAAATGTTGTTTTTTCATTTTAGAAGAAATTGCATTGCAGTGATTCAGCTTTACTAGTTTTTAGAAGGACTTGAACAACCAAAACAACCAAAGTTTTTATAAGTATATTAATGTGTGAACTGGTTATAACCAGGCAAAAAAAAAAAGAAATGGACCATTTCTTCCTTTACAATAGACACCAAAATAAAAAGAAATGCTATATTTTCAGCTAAAGAGTTTTTTTTTTTTTGGTTTTTTATTGGAACATGCTATTCAACTTGCCTTAACATTTTAGTATCCTGTATTATGCTCTAAATATTTATAAAGCTTCTGAAACCATTTTCTTTTATAGGCTTTTTCAGTTGGCATCCTTGCTGTCTTATCATACCGGGAATGGATACAAAGATCGCTGGTAAGATACAAATATATGATATTGCCTTCAGGCTCAGGACTGGATTTATACTTTTTTCTCCCATAGGTTAGCTACCTTGTGCCACCCACCAAACATATACTGGAGGGGGCTGAGGCAGTGTTAAGAAGCAGTCCAAATCTCTAGCATGCTACTAGCACAGGGTATTTTAACCCGTGCTGCAGCACAAAACAAGTAAAGAAAAAAAGCCTGACATAATTATGTTAGAAGCATAAGACGTGCTCCTAATGTCACTCTCCCCATAGCCGCTGCTTATGTCTACAGCTGCCACTCAGCTGCTCTCTTTTCCAGGCCTGAGCATTGGTGGTTTCCAAGCAAGACCCTGAAGTGTTAGCAACACCTCTCTGCACTTACTGGCCAATGTCGGAGGCATCCCTTTTGCTATAGAGAGGCTTTGTGCTGTCTGTTCAACCTCCTCTGCACGGTTGGCCAACAGAGCTGTGGCATCCTGTTTGAATATCGCAAGCCCGGGGTTCTGGGCTTGTAATAGCATTTGCCACTATGCTTTGTCTCTGGATGACGTCTGTTACTGACCCCTTCCTGGATACAGAATACTCTTCTGATTGCCATCTACCCCGATTCTTGCTTGTGTAGCAGTGCCTTTAAGGAATGGTATCAGAGTTGTTTACGTTTGTCTCCTGCTGCTGGAGACTGTGAGGAGGACTCTGATTGGCTGTAGAGCAGTCTGGGTGCAGCTTACTCGTGGAACTGCAAAGTTTATTGGGGAATGTAGTCCAGGAACAAGAGAAGTGCTAGCGCAAACACAGAGTAAAGGAACAAGAACTCCCACAGTTCCTGGAGAGAGGCAGGAGGAGAAAAGAACTGCGTCTTGTTAGCGCTGGAGCTCTGGGTTAGTCATTCACCACATGGAGAGCAGACAGGATGTGCCAGTCTGCTAACAGCTGAATCACAATTTGCTGCTTCATATTGCGATTTAAATCCAAAGCCTTTGCCTTATACAGTATATTAAAACCCATTAACTTCCCCAAGGTGTGTTGCTGTTTTGTGGGTCCACTCTTGGAGGTTCATCACTGGTGTGGGACAGAAGAACCTAATTACTTCAGCGGCTCCTTCAGGGGTGAGCACTACACCTGGATGCAAATTACTTTTCTAAATACCGTCTGTCTGATCCTTGCCTTGATACAGATTACTCTTCTGATTGCCACCTGTCCTGGCCTCTGCCTAAATACCATGTACTCTTTTGATTGCCGCCTGTCCTGCACTTCCCCGTTTTATGGACTACACTACTATCTGCCTCCAGTTCAGACCACTGGTAGCTTGGCGACCAGTCAGCCATAAGCCTCACTATTTTCACAGAGCAAGGCACAAACTGATACATCTTACATTATCACAAGCCAAAAACCATGATGAGGAATCTTAACAGGCCCAGTTATGTGCAGTGGAAATCTGTAAGCTGAACCGCCACGTCCAAGCACTCACAGACCAGTCTTCCCAACTGCACTTATCCCCTGTTCCTGCTGCATCTGCTGCCCCTGAATCTCAAATTCTTTTTGTTATCAGTTTTAGTTTAGTCTCCAACAGGACAACTGAGTGGGTCTTTTTCCTCCTGTAGGCATAATTTGCATAAAACAATGGGATGCATTCCTACTCTGGGATTTCACCCTTCTTTTGTATCTATGGCCTTAACCCCAGGCCCTGCTCCTTTTACTCTTGCAGTTCTAATCTTGTAGAGGTCAACAAGCTTGTGGACCATTTTTCTGCTATTTGGAAATCTGTGCATAGCAACCTTGTGCATGCCTCAGCTTCCCAAAAAGCTTCTGCTGATAACCAACGCTTGGCTATTCCCACATTCAAGGTTAGTAATCTGGCATGTCTATCCACCTCGGGAAGTGGGGAGTAATGTTAGGAGCTTGAGACACACTCCTATTGTCACTTTCCCACTCATTCTGGCTTCAGCCACTGACCTGCCACTCTTTCTTCCTGACCTGAGCAGCAGCCCTGCACTTTCAGCAACACCCCTCGACCCTCACTGTCCAGTGGTGGGAAGAATCCCTGTCGCTAGGTAGTAGGAGGACCATGGGGAACAAAAGTATCCTTAAGGAAAGGTGGCTGCTATAGGCAAAACTCTGCATAGACCTTGCATTTTTCAAGGAACAAGGCGAGAACCAGTAAAACTTACAATTTATTACTGTATATGCAGTCCAACTGCATTACAGTAATAAACTTTTTTAAATAATGAATCAAAACACATATACATTGCCCACCAAAGTATCTCTTTTCATTTTTGGCCAAATAGCTGACTCCAACTCTTAGCTTGGCTTCCCTGAAATTCCTGCCCACTAAAAAAATCACAAGGGACAGCACAGACTCCAGTAGCTGTCTATCTGCTAGCTTGGGGAAGGGAGGAGGGAGAGGAAGGAGAGAGGAAGGAGAAGTGGGGAGTGGATTGCCCTGCTGCGCCTGTGTGTTTGTGGAGACGCACACAGATTACTAGCACACACACACACGGGTGGCTCCATAGGACCCTGCACAGAAGAGAGCCACCCTAACACAGGATACCAGGGCCAGTTCTCAGGGGAACAACCGATTCTGCAGGAAACTAAAACCATTTCAATTGTAAGTGATTTAATCAACATCTGAAATAGCTTAAACATCTTTAGATTTTAATATTACTGTGTAACACATTAATGTCATTCAATTTTTTTCAATCTGCAGCATTTATATAAAAAAATTCCTAGTGATCCTGCTACAAGGGCCCATGTTTATGTGCTTCCTGTTATGGGGTGAAAACTATTTCACAATTATGTTCCTTTATTGTTACCCTGTGACATGCCTCTGGTTCAGACTACAAGTGGCTGCTGCTGACACATGCAGTATTTCGCAGGCATGGTTCACAACAGCCAATGATGGAACAAGTACAGGAACTGGCTAAAAAAGTCTGCCCCCGCAGCACCGGAATGCAACAATGGATGAAAAAGAAGATGAAAACAGTTACTGAAAAATGGCCTGGCCAGGAAGGGGGTGAAACACTATGGCCTTCAAGTGGTTAAAAAAATGGCAGTTGTTAATGATCCATAACATTTTATTAAACAAATGTCAAACAATGTCATCCAAATGGGGGTTAGATCTATAGTTTTTATGTTGGAAGACAACACATTACATCAATAAACAGTTCCCATTTGGGTTTAGCATCACTGAGTGCTTTTGTAAAACCAAGGACAACAATCACTTTGAATGGTAGATTATAGAAGGATATCTATTACACTTTTATGTGCATGGATGGTCATTCTCTGTACAAGTACTGTACAAAGAGCTTTTGTCCCATAAAAGCTCTTTGAACAGTAGTTAAAATGATTTCTAAAAAAAAAAAAAAAATCTGTACAAAGAGCTTTTGTCCCATAAAAGCTCTTTGAAAAGGAATTAAAATGATTTCTAAAAAAAAAAAAAAAAAACAGTTAGTGACGACAGTTGATTTGAAGAAGGTGCTGCTGAATGTATTAAAGAGCTGCTTGTTCTTCACAAAGTAATCCATACAGTTAAAACAACACATATTTTTCTAATGGATTCAATTACAGTGAAATGAAATGCAATCTTACACTATGTGCGATCATTTATTTTAATAAACCTTATATAGCATAATAATGTGTAATTAACAGTTTCAGGTTATTATGCCCTAACATCAAACCCTTATAATTGTACATAGATACAGTATTTACTGCATAGTTTTGCTAAAGAGACCATACAGAGTTTTGCTAAAGAGACCATACAGTTTATAGATGTCCAGCTAGAAGATACCCAGTAAACGTGTGGCTTACTTTATATAGTATATATTGGATTATACTTTTGCTACTTAATGTGAAAAATTTAATTTCTAAAGACATTAAATTAATATATTGACCAATAATGGAGTAAACAGGCAAGCAGAACTATCTGTAAAAACATGATGCCCTAGCACATATGAATGGTGTTCTTTAATACAAACCCTACACTTTAGAGTATTTATAAGCAATTCATTTTGCAGTTTGACTGGAGAAAGTGGCTGTATATTCTCTGTGCAAATTTTGTAGCATTCACAAGCCATATTTCGCACAATGTATGAATCAATAGGTGTCTTGCGAATGGTGAAGATCAAATGATCTTTAATCTGACAGTTTCTGTAAGCTGAATGTTGCAAAATGAAATGTTTGCAATATGAAGATAGTTATTGACAGATCTAGATAATGGAAACATTCAATTTTGCAACATTCAACCTACAGCAGCTGTCAGATTAAAATAAAGAACATTCGATTATGTAACAATTGAACTATAGAAACTGCCAGGCTAAAGTAAAGAACATTACATTTTGTAACAATAATGCCACAATATATTTATATATATATATATATATATAAAAACGCAGTATTGCAGTGTGCAATGATACCTTTCATTATTATAATGATACCTGCAATACTGCGTTTTTGTCTTTGGACTAATACAGCTTACCCATTTATATTGCACTATACAGGTGAAATATACTGGGGGCCAAGTCACACCCCCATAGGGCATGTTTTAATGCATATATCATTACTATTCATTGTCAGAAATAAGCTTAGGTGCTGAAGGCTTCCCCAGGAGTCCCTGAAAATGTTGCAAATGAGGACCACCCTTAGTGCATCTCGCAATGTACTGTCAAACACTTCCGATAGACTGTTGCAGGACTTGCCAACTCCTTCATCACTACTGTGTACGATAGTGATCATGGGGTTAGTGGAGGAAACCCCATTTCTCAGCAGGGGCCACTTTATTGTTGAGGACACACCACCTACAAAATGTATAAGGAGATCAATATGAAATGTATAAAATATATATAAAACATGTGCAACACATGAAAAATGCACCTAAATAAAAAAAAATGCCAGCTGTGTGAATGGGACCCAACAGGCTTATTCACTAAACAGTGCAAGGAGCAAATTAGTATGTTCAAAGTATATTATTCACCCATAACAACTATTACAAATCCACATTTTCAAAGCCATATTGGTATCTCTAATAAGAAATAAGATGATTTCTGAGTGGTTGCTAGGACTACCATGCTTTATATTTAGTGATGTACTCCTTGCACAGTTGTAACAAGCATACCCAATAGACATACAATGCACACACAATCTAACGTATGCCTCAAATCTCTTTCAGTGGGAATCCACATTCACCTTGAGCCTGCTAAGTATCATTGGAGCACCGGTTCAGTTTGCAGTGGCCATTGCATCAATTCTCATTGGCCCTTACTGTTATTATACTTTCGCAGGGATGTCAGCAACCAACTATATTGGCTACGCTATTAAATATCCTTTCCCATATGCCAAGTTCCAGAATGTATGCCAAGACCCCCTTCACTACGAATGGTACCACCTGGCTCTACAAATTGTCGACCTGCTGTCAAGTGTTCTAATCTTATGCTCTTCATTGGCATTGGTAATCAGGCTCTCTGCCAGAATACTGCGCACAGGAACATTTAATGTGAGTAGGAGGTAGTGACTAAGTGAACTGTGAGCCAACAATTTTTTTTGTAGTTTCTGGTAAATTCGTGTTATTATCTTTACACTGTACAGTATGGTTAAACTTCAGAGTATGCATACATAGGCATTTAAAGCAAACTTTCCAGACATTTTCTAATCCAATTCCATAAGCTTAGATCTGTTAATTCACCTTTGTTCGGAGTAATACAATAACAGACTTTTATGCTGGTATCCCCATAGCACAAGGGTGATAATCACGAGGGTTCCTTAGTATATCAAATCTATTTTTTAATTGGTTCGGCACAGAGGAAATGCTTCAAGATGAGAACACCAGTATCTTTCATAGCCCAGGTGCCTGATAAACATGGTGCCTTTAGCAGAGGATAAGTGCAACTTACCTATTCCTGGTGCATACACGTCAAACCCTGCTCATACACTATGTTCACATACCTTCAAGAATGTCGTAAAAAAAAAAAAAAAGCCCCACCCCCATCCAGACGAAGCCCCGGCTAGTGTGAAGGAGAGAGGGAAGAGGAAGGGAGGAGCCTCCCTGCCCCTCAGTTGCTTGTCACTGCTGAGGCATCAAGATCAATGGCCTCAGTGGTTTTTTTTTTTCTTTTTTTGATTGGACAGCTTGGACCAATGGCACTTTGCCATTGGTCCCAACCTTCCACAGAGCTCACGCATCTAACAAAGAGTAGAGGCTGTGACGCATCTAACAAAGAGTAGAGGCTGTGACAGCTCTTGCCTCACTAGTTAGGCTACACAAGCAGTGGGGAAGCTCACTGCTGTGTAACCTAACTACCTCTCAAAAGCTGTATGCAGCACTACCTGTAATTAACAGGTAGCGCTCCGTCTATTACAGGTTACACAGTGAGGAGGCTTTCCCTGCTGTGTAAGCTGTTGCAAGCTGATCTGAATTAAGAAAAAGCTCTCAGCTTCAGAGTTGAAGTTGAGAGCTTTTTCCTCCATAATACTAGGTGAGGCTCTGTCTCACCTGTCTCCCCTGACCGCACGTACCTGGTAAAATGTATACACACAATTAGATGAGTCAGAGCAGGGATCCAGCCCTTTTAAAATAGTTCAGTCTGTAATTTTAATGAAATATAGCAGTGTCCAAAAAGAGGACTTCTTTTGCTTACTCTTTAGCTAACCCATAGTGCTCGAGGAATCCTTTTTTCATAATTTTTTTTGTATTTCTGCATCAATGTGTACATATAGCAAAATCATATAGACAGCATATTTTCAAATCTTCAAAAAAACCTCAAAACTATTATTTCCCATTTAATTCATACATTTTTTAGAGCTTCCTAGCCCCTGTGGCTTCCTGAGGAGCTCTCAAGGTGCTACAAAATTAACATAGATTCACGTCCACTATATGCACCCCCTTCTTTATCCAAGATAAAATCTAAGTAAGAGTCTTCCAGCTTGTCATAGGGATTCATTATAGCATTGCAGTGTGTGATCCTAAGGCATTTCCAAGTTCCAGCACTCTAAAGCATCTCTATAAGATTCATTTATTTTGTGCCTGAAGGTAAATGGAAATCTCGACAGGGTTATTTGTTAAATAGAGCTGGACAGAAAGAAAAACCCTCTTTTACCAAAGCAGGCAATGAGGGGGAAATTATTTAT
Source organism: Nanorana parkeri (assembly GCF_000935625.1). Classification (NCBI taxonomy): domain Eukaryota; kingdom Metazoa; phylum Chordata; class Amphibia; order Anura; family Dicroglossidae; genus Nanorana; species Nanorana parkeri. The sequence continues at coordinate 787,711 of NW_017306397.1, read as the reverse complement.
TACATTTTTGATTTTCATTTCATAACCATAAAATAACAAACCTGCACCCTAAAACAGACAAACACACACAGATCACAGGCCAGCATTCCATAACACTAATAGAGTGTCTTAAGAAAAGGGTCCACCCAAAGGCCACATGGAACTGTACAACAATAAGAAGGCAAATCCTTCGCATCTTAATGACATGACATTCTGGAAGGTATGACATTTGCTTTCCTTTCATCAGTGTATTAAGTATGATTCATCATTAGCTTCTTAGTAAGACTTTGTTTTTTTCCTATATTTTAATTATTATAAATAATTTTTGATTAACAACAATTGCTTTAACTACTTTTTGATATACTGCAAATACATTTTCACCATGTCTTTGCAGAATGTGCTGATCATTAGGTTGTTAAATGTTCTGCCTGTAAGTCTTGCTGGGCCTGGGCTCCTAGCCACGGGTCCAGCGACAATGCTTTACACCATCCACAAATCATTAAACCCAAAGCTTGTCCACATAGAACTACTGGTCAAACAGGTGACCCCTGGTGTGGTGTGCGCTGATTCGCTTGTTGAGAATACTTCACCCCACATGGGTGTTTTAATGGTTGCTCTTTATGCTGAGGAGGAGCCCAGATCCTTTAATTCTTGAGTAGTTCAAAATGCTCTGTAGATAGGAAACCAAAAAACTATAGTAGAGCAAAGGTGCTTGGATGGAGAGTGATAATCAACCCAAGGCAGGCATGGATTTCCTAATGAAAGTAATATTTATCATGCATCAAAATAATGTGTTTCCTGACTGAAATGTCACTTCCTCAGATTAATGTGTAGAAACATACAAGCTTAGTCAGCTGACCTGCAGACTGCTCAGTGGCATGCTGGTTTGTGTCAGGTTGGCATGCTGGTTTGTGTCAGGTCAGCTGATAAGCTGACTGGTTAGCCAATTAAGCATATATGCATGCACAGCATTAATCTAAAGAACGGACCAGTTTGGAAACAAACACGTTATTTTCAGCAAGAAATCCATGTCTTCTTTGGATTGATTACCACACTTTATCTGGGTGCCTCTGCAAAAAGTGCCCAAGTGCCTTTAATTGTTCACAATTCAATCAAATAAAAAACAGCCGATGATTACGGGGCAACAACATTTCCCCTTCATCAGGGCCCAGAATGGGATAAGGATTTGATTTGGACTCAAAACATACTATAACCAAATAGATCTCTATCAGGATTATTCACATAAGGGTGAAGAGTTTGGAGATGGCAGGAGAAGTGAATAATCTAGGACACCATAGCTGAACTGAAGAATTTTTCCAAACCAGCTATTTTTTCCTAGATTGTTCATTTCTCCTGCCTTCTCCAAACTCTTCACCCTTTTGTGAATAACCCTTTATATGTTTTGATAAAAGAAAATCCTTCTCTATGGATGAAAATGTAATTAGCAGCAGCAGCATTAGCTGGTTTGGCCCCCTTTGGTTCCAAACACTTGATGTCATGACTGACAGGCCATCAATAGGAAAAGGTGTCCCTGGTGCATTTGTATTATGTCTTAATTCTTAAAAAATTAAATTTTTTAGGATGTTTGTTTTTTCTTCTAAATAGTTGTGTTTTATATTTATTATATGTAAGACTGTACTCGTTACTTATAATTCTGTAGAGTATAAACACCAGGCTGATCTGATTACCAAAATTCTGTTTTGTTTTGTAGGGAAGAAAAACTATTTGGTGAGGAGATTATACTGCAAGTAACTGCTGATATTTAAACAGAGAAAGGATGATACATTGATGTCCATGGAGTTCAGTGGGTCATCAGCAATGTCTTCTGCAGGAACTAGCTTTTTAAACAGTTCATATCATTGAAGCTGCACTTTATCTTGGTCCATGTCTGTTGCTGAATGTTCTAACTTTTGATCTGTTTATATTTTAACCGTGTTTAATATATTTAGTGTATGTATGTAGTGTACACAGGAAGCAGATCATGGCACTGTTTAGATTATAACACAGAGCCACATCCAGTGAGGGCTTATGCGTTAACATGACTGATAGTATTTTATATGTATACAAAATGGAGTTCTATCTATACGTCCTATGTGGTGCATAGGTCTATATTCACACAGGAACCAGTTTATGAAATGATAAATATAGTGTTGATAAGCAACCAGTAGGGTTTTGCAATTCATACTCTAAACATATTGGGTAATAAAACATATTTGGTTGTTGTTGACACCATCTCCACTTATTGATGAATCAGTTTTCATAAATCAATTGTACAACATAACTTATAACTCTGCTTTTTGTCGTAATCAGATTTCTTGTTTTAAACTGTTGTATATAGTAAACTAATAATAAGACCCACAAATGTGTATAATTATTTATTTCCAAGTTAAAACTACCCTGCATACTGTGTTTGTGAAGGAGGTGAGATGATATCTGCCCTGTGTACATAATCACACACTGGGGAATTTATAGATATTGGAGCGAGAAAAATCATGTTAACATGAACCTGTAGATGGGGCCTTTTATCCAGTAATAATATCAGTGTTATAAAGTAGCTTTGATTCCTTTAACTATATTAGTCACATCACAGTTTATAGAAGGAAATACTATAGAAAAAGATGGGTTTCATTTTATGTTTTTTTACTTATGAGTGTTTGTAGAAAAGCCTCTAAAGTCCCTCACACATTGGGTTACAGACACATCTTCCTGCATGGTGCTATCGATGCTGTTATACGCTGTTAGTTACACATTCGGGTCAGTAAATGGCTTTCATGGAGCATCAATCACAGCCGCAGTGCCTCTTATCAGATGTTGCTTTGCATATGAAATATGTTCCTCAGGGGCGTATCTGCCGCGAGGCAAACAAGGCATTGGCCTCCGGCGGCAGATTCCTAGGGAGCGGCAAAAATGCCGGGGTCTCAATGTACCGGCCTGCGGACCAGTTGCGGCCCGCGAGCCGGTACTTTGTGACCCGCAGCCAGCTCAGAAGTCAGGCACGCACACAGACCGCATACCTGACTTGCGGGTGCAGCCCTCGAATGCAGACCGTGTAGCTGAGTCTGCGCCGGCACTCGGATCCTTTCGGCCATCGCTCTTTCAGTGAACGCTGGCCGAAAGGATTGTGCAGGATCGATTGGGAAGGTCTGCAGCAGACCTTCCCAATCGACCACCGATCACTGGGACTGACGTGCCGCCTCACAGCCTCCTCCCTGCAAGAAGGTAAGCAGGAGTAGGAACTTGCGTTTTCCTGCAGCAGAAATCCCTAAATTGGCATTTACAAATGGCAGCTGTCACCTAGATTAATGATCAGGTGACAGCAGGTGTATGTAAATGCCTGCACACCGCATGTAAAGATACGTGATATGTTTACATTCAGTTAGAATCAATCACTCTCCCTGGATGCACAATCGAAAGTGTTTTCTAACCGCATGTAATCATATCACGTATCATAGATAGAGGGATTTCTGCAAGTTTCTGACGCAGGAATCCCTAATCACACCTAAACCTACAGATATGAAAGGGGCCTTATTGTGTGTATATTGGTGTAGTGCCATGCCGGATACAGTTACATTTTATTTTAAAGTATGAAATTTGGTAAGCGGCCCCCATGAGAGAAGAAATTTGTCGAGTGGCCCCAGAGACGTAAGAGGCGGGGGGCGAAGATGGCAGAGACACCGACGGAGTAAGTGGGAGGCGTCGCCGGAGCTCCAGTCGGGCGGCGAAGATGACAAGGAGGCCGTGTCGGGCGCCGAGGATGAGGAGGCCATGTTCCACAGAGGTCAGGCCGTGCAAGGTAAGAGGACTGTGCTGGCAGAGTCAGACTTGGCATGCTGTCTGTCTCCCAGTTGTTAGACATGAAGTGAGGGGAAACAGTAGGTTTTTCGGCTGGAGTTGAGCTTTAAAGAAGAAATCTGGGAATTTACAAAAGGTACCCTTGTAGTGGGCCTACCCACCGCACTGCAAGGGTTTTGTCTTGGGGACTCAAATAAAGCAGATTTGCTTATCTGATTCTCGGTCCCACAGCACTCAGCACTCTCTCCTCTCTCCCGCTCTATTCGTTGAATGTCCCTTGGCATCCTAGCATCTAATGCAAGTCAATGGACCTGCAGTAGACTTGATGACGTCAGCGTTCCTTAGACCGCTGGAGCCCAAGGGAGAAAAGGCTGTGGCGTTTGGTCTAGCAGCCCAGTGGGACTGAGGATCAGGTGAGCAATGTGTTTTGAAGTTAAACAATTGGCAACCATGGTCTTAGCTATGTTGATAAGATTGGGACTGCCATACTGAAATGCCCCCTCCGCAGCAGTGCACATATGTGAACACAGCAATGAAATGCAATTTGCATGACCTTAGTTAATGAGCTGTGGTTATGTCTGTATTAGTGTATATGTGTAGTGCAGCCCTTACGGAGCAGCACTAAGTAATAACGCAATGGGTCTCCCAGTGTTTCCTATGTGATGAACCACAATAATAAATACACAACACACTAGCACACCTTAAGATGGCTTGAATACCTTTATCTTAGGGTTGGTTGCTAAGGGTTACCGTAACTCCGTAATCTTCTTGTCTAGGGATATTTTCATTCACTTCGCCCATTAGCACTTATCATCCTCTATGGTGACTGATAAAAGCGATGTCCAGCCTATAGATATGATGCTGAGAACATTTATTGATGAACTTCACAGAGAGAGGTTGAGAGTTAGGATCATCCAGGCTGGTGTAGGCTCCCTTAAGTGGCAGGGTGTGGAAGCTGTCTCCATTCACAGCATGAAGAACACCTGGCACACATGCACTTGAGGTAGAAGTCACCAGTCATGTTCATCCTTGTCATCAGGCCTCCAGACTAGTGTAAGCACATGGCTAGTCCCCAGGCTTCAGGCCTAGCCATCTCAGACAGTCCGTAGCAGCCTCCCCACAGGCAGGGCCTGGGGGAGGAAGAGAGAGCCCACATGGTCCACCCCAAGTATTTACCTCCTTCCCCAGCATGCACCACTGACCATTAACCTCACAGTGATTGGCTGGAGAGGGATACCTTCTCTTAGCAATCTCCCATTGGTTGCTCTGTTCTGTGGCTAGTGTGCACCCAGCAGAGGAAAGATGCAAACAATGACAGATTGATTGGGGGAAACTTAATGAACATAGACTACAAATCGGCAGCAGACAGATTACAATCTGACAATAACTACATTTAATAGCACTCCTGCCCACGGTGCTACACATGTAAACAAAATTGCAGTTTTTGTAATTCAGTGTTTTTGTATTTAAAAAGTATTCAAAGCTTTAGACAGGTAAACTGAACTGAAATGAACTTCTGGCAAAAAAAGAATGTCAGTTAGTGAACTGCATTGCTTTCCATGAGTCACTGCAAAGGTCATGAAATCCTCCAAATGTAGCTCTGATTTGAGTTTCATATCATTTCTTAGGCCGGGGCTCAGCAGACTTCTCTCCGTGTGCCTAGACTGCAGCTTCCCGGCAACTTGCATTTCTTCTTAACGTCTTGCTGTCCGCCCGTTGTAAAAAAACGGACGGACGGCACTGCTGCATTGGCGGGTTGCCGTCGCTAGACGGCATTTTTTTTCTGCTCTAGCGGGCACGCACGGGCAGAAAAGACCCGACCATTGCACACACCCGTTACCGGGTGTTTCACATATAGGCGATCAGCGGCTCCATAGCCCGCCGATCGTCTATATGTGCTTGTTCTTAATTCATTTTTCCTTAATATAGTAAAAAAATAAAACCCCCAGTGGTGAATAAATACCACCAAAAGAAAGCTCTATCTGTCCCCAAAAAAGGGTATAGAATTCATTTCAGTACAGCGCTGCATGACGGAATAAATGTCAGTCAAAGTCCCGCAGCGCTGAATACTGAAAAATGGCCTGGATGGGAAGGGGGTTTAACACCGCGGATGTCAACTGGTTAAAGCACATGTGTAAGGTGTAGTTGCAATTAGACATGTGCACTGCCCAAAAAATTTGTTTAGTTTCGTTTCGTTTTAAATTCGGATTTGTGTTATTTCGTTTTTCGGGATTCTGGTGTGAAAGTCAATTCGGATTCGGAATTCGGATTCGTACGAAATTCGGTAGTGGTAGTTCGTTCGAACGTTCGTTTCGTTCTTGTTTCGTTCGTTCGTTCGTTTGCAGCAAAGTGACATTTGAGGGGGGAAATTTTTTTTCTCCTCTAATGTCACTTTGCTCCAACGAACGAAACGAACTTCGGAAACGGAAATTCGGATTCGTTTGCATTTGTCATATCTGTAATTCGGAATTCGGATACATCCGAATGTCCGAATTTCCGAAAATTCGTCCGAATTTCGATTGGACCACATTTTCACAAGCTCAGATTCTGGGTCATTCAGAAGAGGAAAATACCAGAGCCCGTAGCATTTTAGCTAGAATGGTGGCTGGGTATGTAACATACTAGGACAAAAATGAGAGGAATTCAGCATGTAGCCATTGTAGGTTATGTACATATCAATTACAAAGACTATAATGGTTGTAAAATGTGCTGTACAGAGGGGAGAACAGAAGATTTGAAGATCTGAGAAGTTGGAGTCATTTTACCTAGGTGTTACCAACACTTACTGACATTATCCCATTGATGCATTCACATATATGACAACTATAATTGTGCTTTACATTCCTATTTTAGTAAAAAGAGCTAAACGTATCTGTGGTGGAAGTGTATTTTCCTTTTGTTGAAGAATTCCCTTTGTACTCCTAATACACCTGTGCTGTGTGTCTTTACAACATCCATGATCAAACAGCTTTTGGTTAACATAGTGGTACAACATGTGTTCAAAGGAAAAATATTACACAATAAAAATAGCTGAGAATATTTTATAAGACTAACAGAGCAACTAAAGATTATTTTAATAATCAATTAGTTGGCGCATATTTTTTTGATTAATCAATTATACCATCTTTTATTTAAAATACACAAATGGGACTGTTACAAACATAGCGTTTACTTCAGAATAAAACTGCTTGCACATTTTTTTGCAATCACTCTGCACTGGAACGCATGGCATTGCGGTACTCGGCATTCCAGTGCGGACGATCGCCTTGCAGGTAGGGTGCCATTGAAATTAATGGCACCACAACGCACCTCCCGCAGCAGAATCTGTCGAAAACGACTTTTTTCCCCACATTTTTTAAATGTTATTTTTTTTAAATAATTGTATGCATTATATTTAAATTAGTTTCATGGATTTAAAATAATCTGAATTGAAAAGCTCCAAGTCAATATAATAAAATAACCAAACATGCAGTTAAAATAACACACCAAAATTGGACAAAAATACAATTATATATAAAATAATATACAGTATATACATACTATACTGTATAATTATATATATATATATATATATATATACACACACACACATACACACATACACACACACACACACACAAATATATAATA
>NW_017306397.1:742116-780232 GCF_000935625.1 Nanorana parkeri | reverse complement strand
ATATATATATATACACACATACATACATACATACACACACACACACACACACATACATATTATAATTAAAAAAATAAAACCCCAGTCATCAGTTTAGAGTTAGTCATCAATATTGGCACGAGAATGATTGCTCCTGACATGTGTAGCGCAATCGTCGTTTTCGTACGTAGGTGCACCCGACTTGTGTTTCCATTAGTATGTGCGCATATTTCTTGCTATTTTTTTTTTTTTTTTGGATTTAACTTTATTTTTTTAAACTTTTTTTTTACTTAACTTCATTGTTCTCCTCTAGGTCCGCTTCTCTGCTGATTGACAGCAGGCAGTGAGCGGGTGCAATAGCCATCTTCTATTCGCTATTGCAATTTTAAATAGCCAATAGCAGGCTGGCTATTACATCCAATGTAGAGTCATATTGGCGTTGGCTGACAGCCCGTCTCTTCTCCCCACTGGGCGCCGGGTGCAACGGTCTGTGTCCCCTTCGCTCCCCACTGCCTCTGCCCATACAGGCTGGGGAGAGCAGGAGGGAACGGAGTGGACAAAAACCACAGCATGCAGCGGGCTCCCAACTGGGCGGAGAGAGGTGCAGAGTGGTGGTGGGTGGTGCTTTGGGGAGCTCTTTTTACCACTGGGCACTGGCTGCAGGGGTCTGTCCGATCAGAGGGGACACAGAGCCAATGAAACACCGGCTCTCAGCATGGAGGAGAGAACTAGGTGATCCACACCAACTAATCAATAATAAGAATTTGACAATGATTCTATGATTCTCATTAACGATTATTAGTGACTAATCAAATGGTTAATGTTACATAGTTACATAGTATTTGAGTTTGAATAAAGACATTAGTCCATCAAGTCCAACCTAATGTTTAATCCTATTTGAGCTCATATGCTCACAGACCACCTTTCTTTTGTATTTTTATATCTCAGGTAGTTTGATTTGAAGTACACAGTAAGTGATATTTCGGTTATAGATGCAATCTGGTGTTCTTATTTGCACACACTGGCTCTTTGGATCTCCCTGCTATAGTTCTTGACACATATTCTGTAGTTTTGGATCCACCTACTCTTCCTTTTCTTGAGAATTCAAAGATAAATTTTTGCTTCCTGCAGAATTTTAGGGCTGTTGCGTTTGTGCTGTGTTTTTATTCCTGAAGTTTATTTGGGTGATGCAAACAGAATACATGACGATGTATAAGCATAGATTATCTTCAGTAAAAGCTGCATGTATAATATATCTGTAGTTTCAGAGATATAGACAGCTGAATTTACAGTCATATCAAAAATTTAACACACCCCATGGAACTTGGCATTTTCAACAAATCTGAACAGGCAAACATTAGAACAGTGCCTGCGGATAATGGTAATAAAGTTGAATAAAGGCACAGGGAAAATGTGTCTTTTTAATCAATTATTCAACAAAAAATCAATATATGTAATGGTGTATTGTGGAAAAAGGAAGTATACCTTCTGCCTCAGAAGTTAGTATTGCCTCGTTTAGCAGAAATAGCGAGTCTCTGACTTTGATTCAGTGTTTTTTTTCCACTCCTTGATGCAAACTTCCTTTAGACCTTCTGTTTTTCCATGTGTGAACTGCCCATTTTCACTCCCTATATAACATTTCAATGGGATTCAAATTATGGCTTTGACTAGGCCATTCTATAACCCTCAATTTCTTTATTTCTAAGCTATTTCCCGGTGGATATGCCAGTGTGCCTTGAATCATTATCGAATTCAAAGATCTATTTCCAGTTTAACTTCATTTTTCAGACAGAGGACCTCACAGTCTCATCAAGCACACTTGGATATGATACAGAATTCATAGTTGACTGATGACTGCAATCTATCCAGGCCCTGAAGCAGCAAAGCAATCCCAAACCATAAAATTTTTACCAACATACTTCAGAAGTGTTACAGGGTGTTTCTCCTAAAATGCTGTCTTTGGTTTGTGACCAAACATATGTACCATTATTGTGGTCAAACAACTTTATCTTCATCAGTCCACAACACATTGTTCCAGAAGGTCTGTTCTTTACCAATGTACTGTATGTTCAAGGGCAAACTGTAGTCTTGCTCTAATATTCCTTTTGAATAACAGAGTATTTTTCCTGGCACACCTCCCATGCATCTTAAAATGGTACAATCCCTTTCTGATTGTAGATGCCTGCACTTTGACACCAATTGTTGCAATAGTTATCTACAGATCCTTCAGTTAATTCTGGGGTTCTTGAAGACTTCGTTTAGCATCAAGACGTTAGCTGGGCCGGCCAGTCCTGGATAAATTAGTCTTTTGAAACATATGTCCCTTTTAGATTATTTTCCTTCCAGTGGAATGATTCATTTCAAATAATTTGGCAATCTTTTTAAATCTCTTGGCAAACTCATAAGCATCCATGAGCTCTGTTATGTTGGCCTTAGAGAGCTCTTTAGATCTTTGCTCGATGACACCACACACATGAATAACAAAAAAGAAGACCAGACCCTAGATATCTGAGATTGAAATCCACCTGCATGCTCCCTAAGGAGGTCCTAATCATTGGCACCTAATTTTATTCATTTTGATTACTAGAATGAATAGACCACTCCAATTTGATGTGTTATTTGTTCACATACATAATCTTTATCTCTAGGCACTGTTTGAATGACAATCTAATATTAACCTATCCAAATATGGTGAAAACATCAATCATTTCCTTTATGTGCCTATTTCTTCACATGTGTAGGTCTCACTTTTCCTATAAAAGTTGAGTTTAGCACCAATCTTTCTGCCTCTCGAGAAACCCTGTATATGGTATCCTGTCTTACGGGGAGGCTTAGGGGAAAAGAGGGGTTAAGACTAAGCTCGAATTATAGAAGAAAAGTTTAGATTTCCATGTCATTTAAAGTGTATTTGCACTTTCAGAGGAAACATTTCGGAAACCCCAACTATATACCTCCTTATGTATCACTTGCCCCTTCCCTTTAGATTGTAAGCCCTCACGTGCAGGGCCCTCCTTACCATCTTGTCTTGAATTGTATTGTGACTGTAATGTCTTCCTTATATTGTAAAGCGCTGTGCAAACTATTGGCGCTATATAAATCCTGTGTAATAATAATAACTATATGTTTGTTATGTGTTCCTATTCACAAAGCATACAAAAAATATGTCTTACTTTATAGATATCTCTGTTTTGCAGGCCTTTGCAAGCTTGTCTTTCAGTTTCAGTAACAGGAAACTCTGAATGTCCTAATAGAAAGACTAAGGACAGACTGAGATCCCCCTCATTAACTTACATCGCTTCTAGATGTTCAATCCTTTGTTAGGATCAGTGTTCAAATCTAGTTTACTACTGATAAAGAGATCTGCCAGCACAGTACAGACAAGATTAATTATTGTAAACATTACCCTCCCCACCCCCTGCATTCCAGAGGAAAATAGCACTTTTCTTTAAGAAATGAGCATGTTTTATGCAAGCAGTAATTTATTATTTTTTTTAAAGTTATGCTATGTTAATGGGAAATATGTAACAAATATAAAGCAAGTGTTAAATTTGGCCTCAAAAGTGGAAATACAGTTTAAAGTAGTATTAAAGTCTGACCGTTTTTTACCTTAATACATCCTCAGCATTAGGGTAAAAACTGTCCAGTACCTTTTTCTTTTCCTCATCCCCCCCCCACACACACACACTTACCTATGTATCAGCGATGTCACCGCCGCCGGTCCCGAAACGATCCTCTGTTCCCCAAACTTCCTGGTTTTGGGGGGAGGATGCTGAGGGCAGAGGAGCCATAGGCCATAGGCTCCTTCTGCAATCAATCATAATGCTGGGCTGTAGAGGAGGGGCGTGGCCTGCCGCAGAGCTGTGCGCGACTATGGACGCACACAGCTACTGCGGGAACGGCTGGGAGCGCGCACGCACGAGTGCCTCCACAGCAGCCGCTTAGCTGATGGAGGAACCCGTGAAAGGAGGAGGGGGCAGAGCGATGCCGGGACCCTCTAGAAAACGAGGAACTGAAAAGAAGAAAATAAGTTTTATACAAAAGGTGGGCCTTCTAGTTGTAAATATGAAAAAAAAACCTTTAATATCACTTTAAGCTGGCTATATCTCTGCATTCAGTTTTCACTGAAGGTAATCTCTGCCGGTCTCATTGCTCATCACATTCTCTTTTTGAATTGCCCAGGTTTATGATAGATTTACTTCATGGCATAAAAGTCACTCACTACTTCAGTCAGACTGCTGACAATGATCTCTGTGTGCGAATGCTGTATTGCTTCGAGGCTTCATTTGGTTTAAAAAAACATGTATTACAGAGTGATAGTTATGACATTTCATATTCCATGAAAACAGTATCGTAAAATGTGTTATATAACCTCCAGTATATTTATATATGTTACAAATGGCACTAAGCCAAGATCATTTTATTACATCTAGAACGGAATTCAGGAAAAAAAAAACATTGTAGTAATAAACACTTTTTACATGCATTTATTAAGTACTGATAAGATGAGTACCCGAATTTGTCTTTGTTTTAAATTCCAGTAATCCCCCTCGGCAGGAGGGCTCAGATTGGGAGGGAAGGGGCAAAGTTGTAACTAATCAGGCTCTACTAAATTATATATTATAGGGAAATAAACCAACACTTAAAGAAGAACTCCTGTATTTTTTCAAATGAAAGTAGTATTAAGGTCTGGGTGTTTTTTTTACCTTATTACATTCTCTGCATTAGGGTAAAAACCACCCAGTATCTTTTTCTCCCTCTGTCCCCCCACACTTACCTGTCAGCGACACTTGTCCCCGCCACCAGTCGTAAAGCAATCCTCGTTCCCCAAACTTCCTGGTTGTGGGGGGAGGATACTGATGGCAGAGGACCCATAGGCTCCTTCTGCCATTGTAATGATTGAGCGAGTTTGGCTGAGGATCTCAGCTGTGGAGAGGCTTTGTGGATGGCTCAGGTGGGGGCTTCACACTTACACTCTTTAGTGTGGCTGAGTGAGGTTGGAACCCCTAACACATCATATGCCACCACAGGCTGTAATTGCAGAGATAACAATAAGTGAACCTTCCCTCTTTGCAATATTGTGGTTAGTTGGGGCCTGTGGGGATTTGTAGTTCAAAATAAAGTAGTTCACTCCATGAATGCAAAAAACTATAGCAACTACAGCAACTTGGCAGAGGAAAGAAAAGTAGTCCCATTATTTGTTTTGGTATACAGTAGTTCACTCCACTAATGCATAACACTATTGCAGGCTTATCAAACAGTAATTAGGAGTACTCCTGAGCAAGCCCCCTTTGTAGAGCAGTGTCTCTTTAAACCCCACTGAGTTGCAGGCAATGTAAACAATTACAGGGTCCAGGATGGTACTTGCGGTTTGTTGGGGTATTCAGAGCCCTCCAGGAGTACAGGGCGAAGGATCACTGCTGTGCTGGAAGAAGTCCGGATTAATGCTGCTGGAGTGAAAGGTTCATGTGCTGGAGCAGAGGTATGAGCCCTAAGAAATTGCTCAACGTTCTACCTCGCTAGAACATTGAGCAAGTGTGCCTTCCAGGCTTTTATGAGTAGGCAGGTGTGTTGGGGCGGAGCAGTCAGCAGAGGCCCTCCCGAACGTCTCCTAGCAACTTGATGCTTCCGAAGGGCCAGGCTGCTACGCCCTCTGCTACGCCCTCACTCCTATGTGTGACGAGTCCGAGGGAGACGTCTGGAGGGAGGAGCCGAATATGCAAGCCTGCCGGCCCGTCTCCTAGCAACGAGACGGCGCCGCGGTTCGTGATAGCCATCCATCAAACTGTTGGGCGGAGAGGAGGGGCATGGCCTGCCACAGAGCTGTGTGTGTCTATGGACGCACACAGCCACTGCGGGCATGAGCGTGCAGGGTGCGCCTCCATTAGCAGATGGAGGCTCCCGTGCAGGGGGCGGTGGGGAAGAACGCTGCGGGGACCCACTTTAAAACGAGGAATTGAAAACTTTTTTGGGAAAACGGCAACAGTCTTAGACAAAGGTGGGCCTCCTTGTAGCAAATATTTTTTTTAAAAGGAAGCTTTAGTATCGCTTTAACTCTTGAACTGAGGCTACTCTCGCACTGCAAGGGGTAACTGCTTGTTTTGGTCTACGGGCAATAATAGAGAAGAAATATTCACTTAATCCTTGGTCCTGTGGCAGTCAGCACTCACTTCTCTCCCTCCCCTATGCTCCGGCTGTGGCATGTCCTTCGACATCCGTATGTCTGATGGACCTGCCTTAGACCTTAGTCCTTAGACCACCGGCGGAGCCTGGGGAGAAGAGGATGTGGGGACTGGTCTAGCAGCCAGGCAGGACCGGGGATCAGGTGAGTATATGTTCTTTATTTGTGCCCCTTAGACAAGCAAGCACTAAACCCTTGCAGTGCAAGAGTAGCCCCACTGCAAGGGTTAATTTGAAAAAAATCCCCAGACTCCCTCTTTAACATCAAAACAACTGAATGAACTCTCCAAAAGACTTCTAAGAGCCTAAGGGTTGATATATCAACATACTGCGGAAGAAATAGCAAACAAGGACCTGAGAACAGACAAAGTTGACTTAACAAGTTTTGTGGGTATCACACACTTCATCAGGAGTGAAGACAAACAGAGCAGATCAATGATCAAATATTTAGGTCATGTGAGCAATAAATAATAAAAGTACAGAATATATAGACAATGTTGTTGCTCTCCAACCTGGGGCTATACAACATTAAAGAAACTGGAATAAAAGTTTGTAATCTCTGTATACACATAGACTATTCTTCAAGTAATCTCTATGCTACCTGTGCTTAGCCCTGTGAATGCCTATTAATTAAAAACAATGCTTTAAAGTGCCCTATTATATAAAATTGTTTTACTTCAATAGACACAAGACACTTGGTGTTTGTATCTTATTGATTGTTTGCTGAACTGTATAGTGTTGCCAATATGCTTGCAGGAGAAGGGAGCAGATTGATGACCCAATCACTATGCTGAAGCATCTTCATTGTACAGTAAGCCGGTAGCGGTTGGGCCGGTGGCCAAGCTGTGTTGCCTAAATTGAGTCCAAAATGGAAAAAAACCCAAAAAACTCTAGGTAAGCATCTTGATTAAAGTGAACCAGTGCCCTGGCTATGCTTTGTACATTAAAGTGTATGTTACCCCACTTATTTATTTATTTGTGGAATTAATAATGTGTAACTTTAAAAAAAACTCGTATTTATCTTTTTCATATACTGCATTGATTATAATTAAGTGGTTGGGCCTGCCCACTCCTCGTTCCTTGTTCTAAACTGGTCAGGTAAATCACAGAAGCAGATCCATCCTTGTGTAGTCAGTTTGAGTGCCAGGGCTTGCCATTCAGAAGTACAGGATGCTGTGCAGATGCAGGGTGTGCCTGTATCTTCCATAGTCTGTTCAGCCGCTATGCCCTCCCCCCCCCACCCCCCATACCTCATTGGCTAATCATAGTCTGCAGAAGCATTAGCCTGTAGCAGCATGGAGCACAAACTTCTAGAGCACAGTGTACACAGATGGGGAATAAACTTCCCCATCTGTGTGTGACATTTGCAGTGCCCATCCCGCAAATAGTAACCCACCCACCCTGCTAACCGGAAGAGGAATTGAAAACATGCTGCAAAGTCACATGACAAAAAAAGGTAAAACCAAAATGTATTTGACAAATCAATTTATAACATTGTGCCTACATATTAACAGCTAATGGGCAGCACAGGGGCGTAGTGGTCAGACCTTCTGCCTTGCAGCACTGTGGGTTTGAATCCCGGCCAGATCATTATCTGCAAGGAGTTTGCATGTTCTCCCTGTGCTTGTGTGGGTTTCCTCCCAAACTCTAAAGACATGCTGGAAGGTTAATTGGCTCCTGTCTAAATTGGCCCTTATATGTATGCATGTGAGATAGGTACCTTAGATTGTAAGCTCCTTAAGGGGCAAGGAATGATGTGAATGTACACTATGTAAAGCACTGTGTAAATTGTCGGCACTATATAAATAATATGTAATGGAAAAAAAAAAAGCCATTTTAGTGTCAGTTGGAGGTGGTGTATTCACATATACTTAAAGGTATTAACACATTTGAGAGGTAAAAAAACAAACCCTCACTAAAACAGCATGCACTGTGGAGAGATTCACCATCAAATATCACAGCAAACACTCCCTGGTCATTGGTTTCTAACAGCTTACAGCACCTGCTGCAGGGTAACATTGGAAGGCTGCCATAGAAGGGAGAGAAGAGCTGCAATCTCAGTGCTTCTAGTTTTTACACAGTGCCCACAGCTAGAAAGGTGAGAGCTTGTTTTAAAGATTATTTTACTTCTTGCAAAAAAATAAATAAAAAAATGTAAATATTTGAATGTCTATAGCCTGTACATAACCACAATTGCCTGGTTGTCATACTGATCATCTTGTGCCAACAATTTGAATCACTAAACCAGAAAAAATTCACAGATCAAACTGCTGACTTATTTCCAGGTTTGCTGATTTGTATATTTGTTTCCTGTCAGTGACTCAGAATACAAAAGCTGGAGGGTAAACATAACAGCCAGGCAAATAGCATCAGATTAGCTCAGCATCAGCATCCACCATGTCTCATTTATAGCAACCTTTAACTTTTTTACCTAATACCCAAAATATCAAATAAAGCGGGTTAAATACACAAGCTCAGGAGGAGTGTCTAAGTGAGTGTCTACGTGTCTAAGGAAGTTACTAAAAATGCCAGCACCAAAGAGTAGAATTTTTTCCCCCCTAATTCCAGCAATAGTAAAACACATTAGTAAATCACATTAACAATGAATATTCATAGGAATCTTTCAAACAACAATAGCGCAGACAAAGCAGATGTGCATAATGACTTTGGTCATGTAATTTCTGACAAATGTCTTGGTTGTTGGAGGTGCAGCAGAAGGCACATCTGCCTATCAGGAGGTCTGTCACCTGTATATTGGATCGTTTGAAGATCATTCATATGCTTTTCACCCAAGTTAACTTTAAAGTATTCATCACATTGAACTGGAAGGCAGTCCTTTTAAGATCAGACACAGTTCAAAGGAATAAGATCAAAGTTCTAAGAGTCTGGGACTCCCTTGTTAGTTTTACAAACTTCCTTTGCATACATTTTTACCTAAACCGACTGGTTTTTAATGCCTTTTCTTCCGCTTGCTTCAATAGCCCGTATTCTGCGGCAAATCACTATGTCATCAGATCATCTTAAAGTAGGGGAAATACATGGCAAGCACTACACTTAAGAAGAAAGAAAAAGCTACCCTAGAAAACACAAGAGGGTTTATTTAGTAGCAAGGCACACAACTAGTCAGACCAAAGATTTTATCTTTCGCTGTTTGTAACTGGTTGCTGAAGGCACCGTGTTGCACCATAAATAAAGAGTATAGTTCAAGTAAATCCCCCCCCCCCCGAAGGAGCCGCCAGAATAACCCGGGTCATCATTAGTTGTCTAGGGGTTCTGGTCTTCAGCTGCTCAATTAGCATTTAACCGCCCACAAAGCTGATATCCACTACAATAATGCAATGCTGAATAACTTTTATGAACATCTTCATACTGGGGAGAGAGGGTATAGGAATCCTAGACATCCAGGGTATAACAGACATTGACTCCAGACTCAGCAGACTTTTTTTTTTAGCATCTCAACATAGATCCATTTGCAGCTCATTGAATAGGGATTTGGGTAACAGAGGAGCAGGGAGTGAACACAAATCTTCAGCAGGATAGACATCAGCCATGCTCCTGAGGTCCTCCAGTAGCCATCATCGTTCCTGGTTCTCCTGCTCTGATAACAGCACAGGCCTCCTCAATAACTGCGGCCTAGTGAAATTCTTCCCACCCTCCAGCCTCTGCCCACCCCCAGGCCAAAGGCCTAGCCTGGGGGTTGGCTGGAAAGCACCCAGCCCTGAACTAATCCATGGCTGGTGCCAAACTAAACTGAGCACATGGCAAATCCCTCCAGTATATGTACCATATCCCAGCATGCAACACTTGTTGAGAGAAACCGAGTGACTGGCTTCTGTACTGTACATACACTCACAGTGTCCCTCATTGGCTGTCTCACAATACAGCAAAGTCACACTCCACCCAGGTAGGTACAGTCAATGCCAGAAACCTGGAATTAACCAGATAAATGCCAACTATCATCCAGCCAGGCTGACTACAGCCCTGGCAATCACTAAATTTCTAGTAACCACCTCACAAACGGTGATGGGGCTACACATTAAATAAGACAATATACTTATTAAACTGGACCTTTACCCCCTTTTACTAAAAATCACAACAGCATACAGCTCTGCATGTTGACTTAAAATTATCTTACATTCATTAGTTAAACAAACATGTTTTTCGTTTACTTACAAATAGAGTTAACTTACTTCCTGGTCCAATTCTGGTGCAAATGATGTAATGTGCCAAAGAGTTGCATCTTGGGAAGATTAAATCAGCAGAGCATTGCTGGGAAATCTCACCTGTACTCTCCTGAGATCTCAAGGAATGGCATTTTCCTCCCTTGAGATAATGTGCATGGTCCCATGTCTAGTCACAAGTGCCAGAGTTCAAGGAAATAAATGGAGAGCTAGTAACCTGCTAAAGAACTCCATGCTAAATTTGTATTAACCCTTGCAGGGGGCTACCCCTACACTGCAAGGGATAACTGCTCTTTTGTGTCTAGGGAGAAAAAGAAAAAAGTTATACTCACCGAATCCTTAGAGCCGGCTTGCTCTTAGACCAGTCCTTCCATCCTTGCCCTCTCTCTCTGCTGCAGCTAAGGTCCCTGTGTCATTACGTTCTATGCACAGAAGGAAGGACGCGAGGACATAGGACGTGAAGGACGTGAGGACATAGGACATACCATTGCTGGAGACAGGCAGGAGGGAGAGCTGTCACAGTCGGCTGGTTCTTCTTTAATATTTGTGTTAATAAATGTCCGCCATTGTGGTTCATTAGAAGTGGGAATATCAAGACACTTTCTTACATTAACAATCCTTTAAAGAAGAGTATATGCAGCTGTATTATCTACTGACAAGCATTTTTACATGTGAAATACCTAACATTTTCAGTGGTACAGTTTATAATGCATTGCTTTTTCTGAAATTTTTTTTCTGCAGTTTATCAGCAGTTTTGGTAAAGCAGAAACTCCATAAATATGAATATATGCGTATAAATATGCACGTTATATATAATTCCATGCATTGAGCTCTACAAAAAATTCCCAGAACATATATATATATAGATATATATACATCTATATATATATACACAGTAAAGGGGTATGTAAAGAGCACACAACACATTTGTGCTTTTTATGTGCTGAAGTATTTTAATTGCAAAAGCCTCAATGACTGACACTTTGGGGTTGATTTACTAACCTTATAAACACGCCATGAACAAGTATACACCTCTGTAGTGTGTTCCCTCCCAGCATGATCTATTGGTGGAATCTAGACACCTTTGTAGTGTGTACACACCCACCAGGTGTGTTGTGCAAAGCCCTGCATGAATTGCAAGGTGATGTTGTGTAAATTAGCTCTACGTTGTGTTGCTTGCGTTGATGAATGCAGGAATGTAAATGCATGAGCTAACCATTTTTGTCTAAACTGTGAAGCAGCATTATATATGCATCATGTGCATGATTTTTCCATATATGGCATTAGTGGAAATATGCTTATAGAGACTTTTTGGTTGATAAATATGTTTTGCTGTGTAAAAATCACGCACACCTAGTGCGTGCGTGTGTTTAGGTTAGTAAATCACCCCCTTTGACTGGCAGCATTTGGTCATCTCATTAGCAGTTTTATATTCAGCTTGGATGGCAGTACATACTGTATCTTTTAAATGTTCCGCTGGACAGAATAGCTTTAACAAGGCAATCCTGTAATAACTGTGCAGCTCTGCCTTATTAAACAGAAAGTACTTTCAAATAGAAAGCCAGCAGGTGTCTCCTTTGAGTCCTTTTCAGAAACTGCCTTACACGCTTACATATTACATGGCAATTCCAATCTGCAAAGGCTGGAGTTTAGCAAAATAGGGCATATATCTATGTAAACATGGTTAAGGATGATATGACTGCAGTATGTTCCAAACCTCAAAACAGGCATGTTTTTACATTTCCAGGAATTTAGATTGTTCATCCTTTGATCATCTAATTATGTAAAACTTAAATTGTAAAGAGATATACTGTATAAAACCCCTGTTTAGTACTAATTAGTATTCAATGAAAATTTGTAAGTGTATTTAAATAGTACCCAAATCTGTCCAAGAAAATGCATCATACCACTAACTTCACCATACAAGTAGCTTGAATCCAGTAGCCAGTTCGGTATAGTGCCCACCTGGTAACCACCCACCTCTGACGTGTTTCACCCTCACCTTCTTAATTGTCTCTATGTTTAAGCCTGTGAGGGTGAAATGCATCATAGGAGGGCAGGTACGAGGTGGGGACTATACCATTCTGGCTGCTGGATTTGAATAAACCACTAGTATCGTGAGGTTAGTGGCAGAACACCTTTATCATATTAGGACACAGACTGCAGACCTAGCACTAGTAAAGCCCTTAAGAAGAAGGATCTGCAATCTCCCGAAACGCATTTGCTATATTTTATATTATGCATCAATATACTGACCATTGTTCTTCAAGCTGGAGTTTCCAAGACTTTCTACTCTAGCACAGCGCTCTTCACCTGCCTTTATGATCTACATTCTTGGAAGGACCCACTCCAAGGACCCTCCACAAGTTACGCTGCCACAAATCTACTCAACATCAACAAGGTCTAGTGCTACCTCACCCAAAGACTGCAAAGATCACTATCAGGTAGACATGTGCGATTCGTTTCGTTCCGAATCAAAATTCGGACCAATTTTCGGAAATTCGGACATTCAGATTTATCCGAATTCCGAATTGCAGATATAACGAATGCAAACGAATCCGAATTTCCATTTCCGAAATTCGGTAGCGTTAGTATGAACGTTCGTTTCGTTTTCGTTTCTTATTTGTTTCGTTCTTTGAAGAAAACATTTCCCCCTCAAATGGCACTTTGCTGCAAACGAACGAAGGAATGAACGAAACGAATAAGAAACGAAAACTAAACGAACGTTCAAACGAACTACCGCTAACAAATTTCGTCCGAATCCGAATTCCAAATCCGAATTGGCTTTCACACCCGAATCCCGAAAAACGAAATAACACAAATCCGAATTTAAAACGAAACGAAACTAAACTAATTTTTTGGCAGTTCACATGTCTACTATCAGGCAGTCCAGGGCAATGCTGTACAGCCTCCGCTAGCATAAGTGCATATAAGAAGTGGCTTGGAAAAGATCAGTGGCACTAAGATGCAAAAAGAATAAAGGTGGAAACAGTATTTAGAAAAAAACACAGCCTTTGTATTATTATAGATAGTAAGTAATAATAGTAACAGTGTTAGTAAACTAATGTCCTCCAGTTATCAGTTACATTTATTTAAAATGTTTTGCTAGAGTTTGGTTTCTCTCTGTGATCTCACTGTGCCGCCTGTACAAGGCAAAGGGGTGCTGTAGTCACCTGGACAAGAAGACATAGACAGCCACAAAAACATTGTCAAAAGTTCCAAACCTCTCTCACGCTACAAAAATTTGTTTTTTTTCTGTGCCCCTGTTGTAAAGATTTTCCATCACTTGCTCTCCCATCTGTTTCTATTGCTCGCTCTTGGAATGGCCCACTTTTGAACTTGGAAAAGTCATTTATTTTCATTGTGCACTAGTGTTATGCTACTGTGATATGCTAAAATCCTGTTTTGGCATGCTCGTTCTTGGTGTGAACATCATGAACCTTTATAAAATGGTCACAGTTCTATATGGCCAACTGGGTATGGTTTATTTCAATGGCTGTATACACAGCAGATGACTCAACTGATTACTGGGTTTGCAGACCGTGCCAGCTGTATGAGTTACCCAATTTGCCATACAGATGTTTTGCTACCCATCCTCCAACCTTAGTCAGAACCCCCCAAACCAAGGAACTCAAACACCCTAATTTTGGTGAACTGTCAATTTGCAGGGCATATATTCGCTGGGGGAAGCAGCTTTGAGTCTAATTCTAATATCAATACACTAGAAGAGTGGTACAATTTGATCAGTTTATCTCTAGACATAATCTCCATGACAGACTGAACAGAATAAAACATTTTTTGGCAGGTAAAACAATTCTGACATTTGTATTTCAACTATTAATTTAGCAGTTTGCTATATGAATTTTGACTCATTATTGCTGCAGTGCAATAAAAACATAACATCTTACAAATATGTAATTGCTAATCAATAAGAATTCACAATGTATCAGAACAATTTTTAGAGGAAACTGCAACTTGCAGGTTGTGGCATTTGGGAGCCCGGTGAGTTTATAAACAACATAGGTATACACAATACTAAGACATGCTGGCAATAGTATGATAGGTATAACACCGATGCTAATGGTGGCTTAAGTTTTTAGTTGGTACTTATCAAATATGCCCCTTACAGGACTTAATAATGACTTTAATACCTATCCCATCAAATGTATCCAATAATCTATAGATCATTAACATAATTGTAGTATACGGTATACAATACCAGTACAACTCACATGTCTATCTCCTATAAATTATACATGTAATGCAAATTGGTCAAATACATTTGTGTACAAAATAATGATAAAACAACCCCCCTACTGCCTCTAAGGCTCGAAGCTTGTGAGATAAAGGTACAGAAATGCTTAATATAAGGTTACAGATATCTCGGCCTACAAACTGGGAGTCCCATATGTTATAATTTAGTCCTGTTGTAACCTTAAATCTCTATTTTTCATGAGCTAGATGCTGATACTGGAAGCTGATGTGCTGGAGTGAAAATTATCTGTCATCAATTTATTATTGACAAACTGCTTCCTGTTCTACCCCTGAAGATTCCAAGAAGTTGAAAACAGCAGTGAAGGCCACTCCATCTTTTCATCTATACCTAGAGGCGGTTATTAAAGACAAACCACATGAAAAACAAATGTACAGCCTATGTTAGAATCACACCCCCAACATTGTGCAGCCTGCAATTTAACCTTAGTAATTCCTCTAATGGCACTAAAAACAAGATATGAGAATAATTAAATGCATAAAACGAAGTAAAGAAGAAAAAAACAATAGTTACAATATATGTGAAGTTTCCATTGGAAATAGGTCATTTTAAAGGAACAATGTTACAGTGTATAGGGCACTTTTCCAAGTCTTATAAACTCTTAGGGCTGAAAGTCAGAGTTTATGCGTAAACTTTAGTCATAATATAAATTCAGATGTATATTGAAAAAAGAGGAAATGTGTCAATGCTGCCTGTTAGTAGAAAAAAAGTAAACTTTGATTTGTTTTAAGAAGTAAAACATAAAGGGTTAGTAAATGAATTAAATGAGAACTAACAAAGACTGATATGTCATATCAATCAACCTAGAGCTTCCTTCACTTTTCTATACCAATATAGGAAAAGAGAATATACCTGGTTGTTATGCCTCTACTTGTAGAAACCTTCTTTCCTGGTTTCATATTTTGTTGCATTAGCCCCATTGACATTCTTGGAAAGCTGCTTCTTAAATTATCTACCTTTCCCCTGGTGAGCATGTGGAGCATATCTAAGTGCACTGCATAACCAACAAAGAGTAGGGCCTCCAGAGGTTCCAGGCTGCTGTCTTTACCATGCCATTGATGCTGCCTTTGCATTGCCTGTGCAGTCTATTGGGAGCATAGTTTTCTAGTTTTCTTACTGATCACCCAGTCCATAAACCCAGAACATAGTTCTTATTCTTTCTCTATAAGCAAGTTTATTTTCTTATTATATTGGTATAGTTGTGATTGTATCTTTGCAAACTCTATTTTCACTGTGTGAATATGTTTCTGATCCTGGTTAAGTCTAGTCGATGTAAACATGGATCTTGTGCAGCTTGTTCTACTGCCTTCCGAGTCACCAATCAAATTTCTGATTTGCTTGACTACATACTTGTCGTATGGGTCAATGAAAGTGATAATTAAAACCAGAGGATTGGCATGACAGCTAGGTAACTAGCAGCCCAAGTATTTCTCAAATGATCAGTTTTCTTTAACGACTGAATACATTTTGTATATGCAAGTATTGCATTTAGGGTTTAATACTCTGGAGCTTTGGACGTCAAAAGTGAATGCAGAACATTAATTTTAAGAAGATATTTTATTTGGACAACAAATCTGACTCTTTCCAGCTAAAAGGAGGAGACATCCAGTTGATCCTTGAGAGCTACTGCAGATGGGGAATGTCAATGCAGCTGGACCAGTGAAATAAACAACCTCCATCTGCATTAATTGTACATATAAAAGTCAAGCTGTGAGCTCTGGACTGTCTTACTGAGACTGCAGGAGGTAATGGGTGTGAGTGGCTCCCAAACCACACAAGTCCTGAATATAGCTTCTCTTTGGATGGAATATGTTTTATTTATCCAAACAGGCTAATGGGCTTCTCTTTGGATGGAATAATTTTATATTTATCCAAACAGGATAATGATCTTAATCTGTCTCTAATTCTTCTGTTCTTTACTTTATTAATCCCCGTTATTACACTTTACAACGTCAATGCAGCTCTTACATCTTAATGACCCCGACCAAACTAGAAAGCTTAGCATCATACGTTGCCAGCAGCAAACCAACACATGGATCTGGGTAGGTTGTCTTCTGGTGATGGGATTTCTTTGAGAAGAAAAAAGGGTAAAGCTGAAAACAATGGTTTAGAAGCATTAGTAAGCTGGATAATATTGCATTACTGGCAATGCTTCCCCCATGCATGCCGAGGTGCGTATTTTTCAACATTAGAGGATCAGATGTTGAGACAAAACTACCAATACACACATTTTAGATACAATGAATACAATTATAGAGCATATAGTATGTTTGAATTATTTTTTAATTGACTTTAGAACCTGTACCACATCTAATACTGATGAAGTGACAGATAATCACGAAATACGTTTATGGGTGTTTTACCTCCATAAAGCTCACCTTCTTAAGGATAGGATATGAATTTGAATATTTAGGTCCATTTATGCTGTAAAGCATTCACACTAATCCAAAGACGCCTCTGTCTCTGCATCAGCAGGAAACTGTTTTGCATCCGACATAAACATTTTAGAAACATTTTTGTTGCCAAAACACACTATTGATTGATAAAATCCAAGACTAATGCACAGTATGAAGTGGGTGTAAAAATACAATTCGCACATGTAAAAATAAAACCATTTCCAAGCCTAGTCCTCAGTGGACCAAGTGGGCAAAGAGTCAATAATATGAAGGAGACAAAGATTATGGGAAGTACCAAAAAAGATTTTAAAAATACTATAATGATGCTAAAAACTGCTGTACTGTGGTCATGAATCACATTTATTGTTCTAATACAGTGCTTTCCACAACAAACAGATGAGAACAGTTACACATAACTGAATAAAGCAGCAACATGGTGAGACAACGTACATGTGTTGGAACAAGCAATGTATATATTTAAGCTGGGCTGTTGCTTATAGCGAACAATCAGATTCTTTGTTTTACTTTAACCATGGAATAAATTATAAAACTTGGTTAGGTACTATAGTCAACAACTATCCTTTGTAAAAAAAAATTAAGAATAGAAAATGGGAATTACCAGCCCCCAAGTATGTATGGTTTGGTTAGTCTATATTAACACTTCAGTAGCTACCATATAACTCTATCCTCCTAACCCTTTGACTGTCAGGCCCTGTTCTTAACTTTTAACCTCAGCTGGCAGACTTTTTGCATTTTTTCACCTTTAAAAAAAACCTTAAAATTCAACTGCAGCTTTCAGAGTCTGTAAAAGACCCCCCAAACAAACCAAGCACAGGGCCGGTAGAATAAAAAGATGGTGCTGCTAATTTTGTAGGTCCCACAACAGTAGCGCAAATGTTTATCAAATCAATATATAATAGGCAAGCTATTGTCAACATTTTTTTTTTTTTAAATACTGTACATCGGAAAGTTGGTTAATTGTAATGTGGTTTTGAGGGCTACATGGTAAAAACACCAATCCTTTCAATGACATGCTTGGGAGATGCCCTAAAGCTGAAAGTGCTGTTATGGAACTGATTTTCATGGACAATATCAGTGTATGAATGAGTACATCATTCCCTCTCGGTAGATGTCTGCAAGAGTTACAATACAATAGGATTTTAGTACTAAAGTAGTCACAAGATTTGCAGATAGGCTGGAGGGGGTCGCAGTGCCATATCTTTATATGGCCTGTCTCAGGGCCATACAGAGATAGAAAAGGCAGACAAGCTTCTCCTCTAGCTGGTGCAGCCCGACCACTGCTTTTTCCTGCAGAACTTGCCCCCCCTTACTCAGTGGCGGACCTAAGGAACACAGGGCCCTGATGCAAGATTTTTTCTCGGGCCCCCCCTTCCTGTTCCCAGAGGGGGTGCAGGAACTGGATCTCACTGGCCCCCTACCCCCCCCCAGCTCTCTCTGCACTAAAGGAGCTTACATTCTAATGTCCACCTATAGTCACACACTATTATTTTACATTCATATAGCTCTGACATATACCGTAGTACTGTACAGAGAACACTGAACCAGTCACAGCAGTTTCTGAACAGAGAAGCTTACAAATGCCATCATCTGCAGAGGACTACAAATCCCAGCAATACTTTATAAAGCAATGCAGAATAATAGTATATGAATTTGGTACATACTCTGTGCTGCCTCTTTGCTCTGGAATGCTGGCCTGATGTCTAGTGCATAGGGTCTCAGGAAGGGTGCGGAGGGTCACAAGAGGGTGAGATGTTCGGGCGGCAAAATCGCTGTAAGCAGGTGCCGTGTGGTTCTACAGAAGGCTGCTGCGCAGGACCTAACGAAGCTGAATCAATTTGAATTTTTTTATTTCTGAGCTGCAGAGGTCAGTAATAAGGCAGAGTAAATATTCAAAAAACCAAGAAAGGGCGCAGAGAACACTGGCTAGTTAACAAAGTAGTGATGAAAAACTGAAGGTGGTGGCACTTACGTGTGAATGCCAGGATCTGGAGATGGACGGCCGGTATGGAGGATCAGGGCACTCGTGGTGTGGTGTCCGACTGCGATCGATGTATTAATCCAAGAGGTATATCCACGAGAGAGTGTAGATGAGAAGAGGGGACTTCGTCTGAAGTGTTGCCACCACCTTCAGTTTTTCATCACTACTTTGTTAACTAGCCAGTGTTCTCTGCGCCCTTTCTTGGTTTTTTGAATATTTACAATCCACAGGTTCTCCTCCTGTTTTCCAGGGCTGCACACACACCTCTAAGCCAATTTGTTGCCCATCCGAGAGCGCTGTTTATATGTTTTTTCAAAAAGGCAGAGTACAGAGGTCAGGGTATGACGCACAGTGCAGAGGCCAGGGTGTGACGCACAGTGCAGAGGTCAGGGTGTGGCGCACAGTACAGAGGTCAGGGTGTGACGCAGAATACAGAGGTCAGGGTGTGACGCAGAGTACAGAGGTCAGGGTGTGATGCAGATTACAGAGGTCAGGGTGTGACACACAGCGCTGAGATCATGGTGTGACACACAGTGCAGAGATCAGGGTGTGACGCACAGTGCAGAGTTCAGGGTGTGATGCAGAAGTCAGGGTGGGACACACAGTGCAGAGGTCAGGGTGTGACGCACAGTGCAGAGTTCAGGGTGTGACGCACAGTGCAGAGGTCAGGGTGTAATGCACAGTGCAGAGGTCAGGGTGTGACGCAGAGTACAGAGGTCAGGGTGTGACGCACAATGCAGAGGTCAGGGTGTGACGCACAATGCAGAGGTCAGGGTGTAACGCACAATGCAGAGGTCAGAGTGTGATGCAGAGTGCAGAGATCAGGGTGTGACGCATAATCCAGAGGCCAGAGTGTGACGCAGAGTGCAGAGGTCAGGGTGTGGTGCAGAGGTCAGGGTGTGACGCAGAGTACAGAGGTCAGGGTGTGACGCACAGTGCAGAGGTCAGGGTGTGACGCAGACTACAGAGGTCATGGTGTGACGCACAATGAAGAGGTCAGGGTGTGACGCACAATGCAGAGGTCAGAGTGTGACGCAGAGTGCAGAGGTCAGGGTGAGACGCAGAGTGCAGAGGTCAGGGTCTGACGCAGAGTGCAGAGGTCAGGGTGTGACGCAGAGTGCAGAGGTCAGGGTGTGACGTAGAGTGCAGAGGTCAGGGTGTGACGCAGAGTGCAGAGGTCAGGGTGTGACGCACAATGCAGAGGTCAGAGTGTGATGCGGAGTGCAGAGGTCAGGGTGTGGTGCAGAGGTCAGGGTGTGACGCAGAGTACAGAGGTCAGGGTGTGACACAGTGCAGAGGTCAGGGTGTGACGCACAGTGCAGAGGTCAGGGTGTGATGCAGAGTACAGAGGTCATGGTGTGACGCAGAGTACAGAGGTCATGGTGTGACGCACAATGAAGAGGTCAGGGTGTGACGCATAATGCAGAGGTCAGAGTGTGATGCAAAGTGCAGAGGTCAGAGTGTGACACAGAGTGCAGAGGTCAGGGTGTGATGCACAGTGCAGAGGTCAGAAGATGTGACGCAGAAAGAATAAAAACTTACTGTGACAACAGATGTGATCTGCCCTCTTACTCTAAAGGTGGGGAGGAGGGGGTGGGGGTGCAGCCAGGTTTCCTGCATTTTCCAGCAGACTTCTCCCCAGCCAGCTCCTGTGTGGGAGTGGGAGGAGGAAGCTGCAGGTGGCTGCCGACAGACAATCACTGAAGCCGGCACACAGTAGTGACAGCTGAACAGATTCTTTTCCCCTCGGCCGCTCTGGAGTTCCAGCGGCTGAGGAGGAGAAGAATGTGTAGAGCTGTCACTACCGTGTGCTGGCTTCAGTGATCGAGAACTCTCTCAATGAAAAGAGTGATCGCCGCTCTGGAGGAGTGACAGCAGTACACATTATTCTCCTCCTCGGCCGCTGGAGCCACAGAGTGGCCGAGGGGAGAATAATATGCGGCTGCCATTTTTAAGTCCCCCTCTCTCTACCATCCCCGGGCAGGACCTCAGTGGGCCCCTACAAGTGCCTTGGGCCCCGGGGCGGCTGCACCGGCAGTAGGTCCACCCCTGCCCTTACTAACACTGCATGCAAAACCTCTGCTTCTCCTTATAGGCCTGCTGGCATTCTTTATGAATAGGATTGCCTACATTTAATGGCAGCTATGGCACCTGGAGGTAATCATCATGTCAATAAGAAACAGGAAAGAAGAAAAAAAGAATGTTCACCCATCCACGCAGTGTATCATTCATTAAAAAGGGTCCAAGAAAGAGTTCAACACAGTCCTTCTTAAGACATACAATAAATGACCCTGCAGCTCTCTCAGATACAGCAGATGGAATGCATGCTAACCTCAAACAAGACAAAACAGAAAAAAATAGAGTGATCGCAATGATCTTGCACAATACAAAAAAACCCTTTAATTTGACAGTTAAAAGAACAATCTTAGTACTAATATGTACCCAGGAAATAAGGTGCAGTGTACACAGCTGAGTATGAAAAGTATAAGCAAAGTCAGGGCCAGTGGTAATACTAGGGGAATCCTGTGATCCATCGTCCTCTTCCTGCAAAATGACTGACAGATCAGGCAAAGAAGTACCCTGCATCTGCGCAATGTTGCACGCCAAAATTCCCTGCCCACTTCCTGGTATTGAAGGCAACACATTTTGTCCCCTTTGTCAAGCTCGTCAATATTGTGTGAGGTCTTGTTTAAATAGCACCCCTTATGTGGGGTGGCTGGGCCTTTTAGTCAAAGCAGTTGGTTAAAGTAGTTAGCAATTTGACAAACATACTCCTAGCTTTCACTCATGTTCCCTCTGTTCTTTTTGTATGGTCTCATGCTATAAACACTCCTGGCTTACAGACTTGTAGTAAGTATGCTACTCATGCCAGTAATGTTTCCAATGTATCTCCTACAGTTATTGGAGACCTTTCTGAAACTTGTATTCTACAGACTCTTCTGGTGCTTACTTTTGCTTCATCTGATAAAATGTACTGTATATATATATATTCATTTTGCTCTTGAAGTCTCCTGTTGTTTCCAAAACTCTTCCTTAAGAAACCTTGCTGTGTGACTTGTCACTGCTCGGTTATTATTTGAAATGTCTCTAAAAGAACAAATTTGGAGAGATGAGTTTATTGATCTATCATAGTTTTACCGTCTTCTAAAGATTTTCATATTAGAAACAAAATAGAGGATATGGGTGAAACATTTCAAAACCTTTGTGCTGTTTCTTTCAGTATGCTGACTTTATTTTAGAAATGTATTATAACTTTGGTGGATTAGCATGGTACGCTTATGACAAAAGATTTTAGCGAAAACGTACTCTTTCCTGAAATGGGGATTTAAAGATGTTGGTCTTTTGGTAAATTTGATGCTGCCCTAGAACGCTTCTCTTCAGTCCAGACCTGCTTTAAACCCAACCGCACCCATTGAAAAAGGCATATGTTTTGATTTAAATGATTTTCATTGTACATTTCTCTCCCATTGGAAATATAAATATGAATGCAATTTCATATGGAAACACAAGAAAACACCTGCTGCTTCTTTGTCATTCATGTAGTCTGTTTCAAAAAGCGTTGACACCAGTGAGACTAACAAAAATTCTTCCTTGGGTAAACTTTGATCCAAATAGCAGGATGGCAACCGTATTGCATAAGGGTTTTGGATTTGGTTTCAAAGTTCCTCCTGTTTTAGGTTGGTATTTTGTTCAAAATTTACACTCATTTTCTCAATCTCCAGAAGTAAAAAACAAAAATAGGTGTAGGTAGGGAGAGTGGCAGGCCCATTTGTTTCTCTGCTTTTTCCTAACGTTCGCCTTTCTCATTTAGATATTGTTCCTAAGAAGAAGCCAGGTTCCTCTCGTCTTATTCACCATCCATCATTTCTGTTACAGACCAGTATTAAAGGGGTCCTCTATTCCATCAAATGTGTTTCTTCGAAATCCAAGTTGGTGAACAAACTTCTTAGATTTATTGTATTGACCTACTGTATATTCTTCTGAAAGTTTGGCTTAAGGACTCATATATTCCCTGCATTGCTTATGAAATTGCTCATCCTTTCTGATGTTTCTAGCTCACCTACTTCTAATATTTTGATGTATTTGGTATTATTTCTCGATGAAGTCTGTTTCTCCAGTTATGAATCTTTACTTTTTCATGAGTCTTTTTTACTGACCTTTTTCATTGCCTTACACTTAGGTAATCTTGATTCTGCTAACAAATCCTCGGTATCTATTTTGTCTGTGTCTATCGTAAGATGTTCAGGTGATCAGTTGACCATATTTCTAAAAAATAAATCTAACACCAACCAGCTAGGTAAGGATTCTTACATACCTTTACATTCTCTCATTGGATCCCCTATTTGCCCTGTTGCTTCTACTGTATGTTTCAGTACCTACATGTGTGGCCTCCAACTCCTGGTTCTTTGTTAATCTCTATGGAATTGTCTTCTGTGGCAAGATTCCAATCCAAATGACCGTATTATGTATTTATCTACTATTTAGCCATCACCGCATGTTTTGGCCATACATGCTAGAAAAAATTACCTTGGCAGGTTCCGCACTGTTGTTTACTAAGACAAAAATATACATGGACCT
Organism: Nanorana parkeri; assembly: GCF_000935625.1. Taxonomy (NCBI): domain Eukaryota; kingdom Metazoa; phylum Chordata; class Amphibia; order Anura; family Dicroglossidae; genus Nanorana; species Nanorana parkeri. The sequence goes on along the minus strand of NW_017306397.1, from coordinate 756,649 downwards.
AAATAGGCTGGACTTGATGGACTTATGTCTTTTTTCAATCTCAAATACTATGTAACTATGTAAAAAGGGATTTTTATCTTTTTTCACATTTCTTCCCCACACCACATTGGTCTTTTCCAAGCTTGTTTCTAGGTTACTATGGGTTGCCTTTTAGATTTAGGCAAAATTCATAAAAAGGTTAAATAATGCTCTTTGTATTTAAATGAGATTGTGTTTTTTCTTATCATCATGTTGACCTTAAGGGTTTTAGAGGTAGTCTTTATAGGGAGGATTTGGGGCACCTGTCTAACATTGGTTTAGACATTTTGAACCTGCATTTTATAAATAGTGTTGGAAAGGTTGGGATTTTATGGAGGGGAGAGATTTGTCTGTAGCCTTTTTTGTCTAAAGTGCCAGTTAAGCACTGGTCATACAGTTTAGATTAGACTTGGTTTGTTAATCTGGTTATTTGTTAGGTCTGAGTTGCAAACGTTTATTGTGTTTACAGTGTTTAGTTTATTGTGTATTTATTGTTAATACTGTATATTCATTTGAAAGGGCTGCCTACCACAGCTAAATCACACTAAAAGAAGCGCATGCACCTTTTAAAAATTGCATTGTACCATATTGCATACTAATAGGTTGCCATGTGATGCGGTGCGATGCAGCACACGTGTGACAGGTAGATGCATTGGGATCTCATTAAAAAGTAATGGCACCATGTTATACCTAATATCGCAACATGCAATCTGGTTATTTATTTAGGCCTGAGCCACAAAAGCTAGCCCTATTGTTGTTGGTTTTTGTTTGTGTATTTATCGTTATTATATTGGGTGACCCTTTTAATAAATTACTGCTGCCTCTTTAATCCAGCATTAAAATTGTTGAATCTTTATGTTGTTTCTTTATATACTGCGTATCATTCCATTCTTTTTCTATTGCTCCCAATTTGCCCTCATAAGAATGTGCTACCATGCAAATTAAAACCATCCAATTTTATCTCCTATAAAATATTACTTTTATGTATTCAAGTCACTTAGTGTGTGCAGGAAAGCTGATCAGGGCGTGATGGTGTGAGGAAGGTAAGTGGGGGTTAGACTTTAAGGAATGTAAAGTAAACCTGTCTTGAGAGAAACACAGTAGCTGCTATTGACAACCACCTTATGGGAAGGTTAGTTGCCTGGCTGTTATGTTAACCCCCTAGCTTTAATACATTTTGCCGACTCCAACTGAACAAAAATGCATATTATTAAAGTCGCAGATAAGTTGGAAGTCCTTATTTGCATTCTTGTTGCCTGTGATTCAGAGCACTGACACAAAAAAAGGTCAGTATGACAGCCAAACAACAAGAATCTAGTTGAACTGTTCCACCTGTTATCTACAAACTTTTACTACCTCTGTTCTAGAAACTAGAACAGCATCTATGTTTCTCCTATAACATTTTTATTGTTGTTTAGTTCTGAACAGAGATTGGAAATGTTTGAACCTCTGACAGGGTTTTATTGATGTCTCCATTTGAAAGCCTTACTGATTGTCACATACCTGGATGGAGACCGAGCCGAACAGGGGCCTGCCCCTGCACTAGTTGTCCCACTCCCCTGGATGTTGTAACAGGAGGCGTGAGGACACAAATGCTGATGCAGTGGCTGAGCAGATCCTGTACCGTAACTTGAGTGCAATGACCCGAAAACCAGTGGCAGGAACCAGACAGCAGACTAGGGCAGCAACGTAAAGATGGAAACTGGAGCTGGTATTATCAAGGGACCAATGGTGCAGAACCTAGATGGAGCCTTGTAAATAACAGAATCGGAGTCGAGGTCACAAGCCAGAGTCATTCACAGGAGGGTCTGATGCAGAGGTACGGTGCCAAATCGGTAAGTGCAAATGGAATCAAGGTCACAGTCCGGGGTCATACACAGGAGGATCAGATATGAAGACAAGGTACCAAATCGGTAATTGGAAGCAGAGTCGAAAACGGAGCCAGAGTTGTACACAGGTCAGCGGAATCACAGAATCAGGGTGCAGAAACACAGGAAGGACCTGAAGAACAGTTGGCAACTAGTTTAGGACTCACACTGTTTTTTATGGGCATGCTAACATGCGTGTGCACATATGCCAGTATGTGCGGACAACCTCTAATGCTTACGTGCAGAAGTCCCAGTCCACACATGTCAGTGCGCACATCTGCACATATGAACGCCAGGCCAGCATGTGCACAACCGCTGGTCAGTGCATGTTTGCCCATAGTCTTGTAAGCAGATACAGAACAATTTTCTATACCTGTTCCAGTCACAACTATTAAAAGGCAGAATGTTTTCTTATCTCTCTAACAGGGACCTATACATGAATGAAAACATAAGAGCTTCTAATCCTTCCCAATCTAAAACTAAAAAAGGCATTGGGTGGGGTTCCATTAAAAGGCTACAGTGGCCATAACAAACAGCATTTCTGAATTTATTGATTGCCAATGTTGAATTGTAAATGACTAATAACATTGACAAAATTAACTGCATACAGCTGTAAATTATAAGAAACTTACTTGTGTTCAGTAGTGTTAAGTGGACCTACCTGTTCAGCAGACATAGTGACTACTTAAAATGACATTTCTCCTGCAAGGTCTGAAACAAATATCCTTCATGTTTTTATAACTGCATATAGGAAGGAGCATGGTAACTGTTAGGCTTTTCACAATCAGCCCATTATACTTTATGGCATGACCCTGGCTTGATATTGTTTTCCTTTAATATGGTAAATTACCATTTGAAAGCAATAGATTGATTTCTGAGGTGCAAAATGTATTTCTATTTTTAATAATAGATTTGTGTGTTTCTGGGAATGTTTCATATAAGCCATAGCAGGGGGTGATGTCAACAGGAGTCAATGCTGCTGATTAAAGGCTTGTCTTCAAGTGTTAAGTTCCTTCTACCTGGAGCAGCTGGTCAGGCCGGAGAACAAAGGTTGTCTTATACATTAGTCTTCTATAAACACTTCTCATGCCAAACACTATTGCCTTCAAGTCAACATTGAAATAAAGGACTTTCAGTCATATCCTTTTGGGGGCTGATCAATGCAAGAAAAGATAATATTCAAGTGCGGAAAGAGCAATTTGTTCACAGAGGTCTGTAATATAGCTTGTTACCAGACCACAGACCAATCCAACTTCATGATAACTTACATTGCTTTTGAGACTGCATTGTAGCAACAAACTCTTCCATTCTCCAGAAGGAAGAAGCATATGGAATGGCAATAAATAATAGGATTCCTGGAATAATCTGTATTCTAATTGAATCCATGTGTCCCAAGTTGCAACCGGTCACCAAGGTTTACTCAAAAGCTCAGGATTTCCAAACAGGAAAAAAAAAAAAAAGGTTTGATCTTGATCACTTCTTTTTTCTAAGGAAAAACCATCAGAATGTTTCGACTAGTGTGCCACACAGAAAGACATTTGTTTTAACATAATTAATTATAGCTGTAGATTGCAAACTAAATCAATCTGCAAAACCACTGAACTCGTGGCAGACATAAAAGCACAATTGAAACGTTTTAATGCATTTCATAAAATCATTAAATGTATTTTACACAGAACTGACATTAACACCGAACTATGTCTTGATATCAGCCTGCTGTAGCTCCCTGCATAGCCTCACTCAGACTGGGAAGGGGAGGGGCAGCACTCTGAGCCAATGAACATGCCTGCAGAAAGGTGGAGCACAGGGTTGTCATCATAAGCATGTTGCTTCATTGTCCAATCACAGGCTGAGGTGGTCATGGACCAGACTGTATTGTTTAACTGCAATGTAGTCCAAAACCTATATATGTGGTCTAGTAGGAGTGCCTGGATCGCAAGACTAGATGAGCAGAATTACAAATCCTTTGTAATATACATATTTTAACTGTATTAGGGTTGAATCACACTTTTGGGTTGTGTTGACATGTTGTATGGGTGAGCGCCCTGTGGTGCCATTTATTTTGAATTGCACCCCAATGCACTAAGGCAGGCGGTGGTGGGGTTGGTGGCGCATGTTACGAAAGTGTATGGTACCTCTGTCCAACAACCCGTCTAGCTCACTAACATCACGAGTTGCCAGGAGCTGAGAGAGAGAGTACAACTTTTGTAACAGGGCGAATGCTCACTCCTGGGATGCTTGGATTGAGCATTCAATGCACAGAGTGTCCTAGCAACAAGGAAGGACTGGCAGTGATAACTATATGCAAGTTTTTCAGCCAGGCTGCGGGAAACAAATGGTGGATGGCGCCACGGTATACAGTTCATGACATGGAATGCAATGTTTTAGAACTTCTCAGGGCCCCTTCGTTAGGCAAACTGTAGACACTTTGCCTAATGAAGGGACCCCGTGAGGTTCCAAAATGTTGCATTTTATGTCATGCTGAATAAATACCAATAAAAATGATATTCTGATGCTGAACGGTGTGTGGACGACATATCCTTTAAATTGTATGCAAAATCGCTCGGCGAGGTAAGTAAGAAGACGCGCTGGCGCTGACTCGAGTATAAGCCGAGGGGGGCACTTTTCACCCAAAAAAATGGGCTGAAAATCTCGGCTTATACTCGAGTATATACGGTACTCAAAAGTTGAACTTAGACTTTAAGGCATTGAGGATGTCCTGCCCAAGTCTATTTAATTGCCATATGTACTGTCCTGTGATTCTGGCCAGATATGATGTGTGTGGGATTTCCAAGTACTGTTTGTGTGCAGTCCAAAGTCGCAGTATACTAGTTATTGCTGTTGCTCACACTGCCTTCCTGACCTTTTAATGACTGATGCTGGTATTCACCACTGCATGCTATAAATCCCTCCTCTTCTCCTCTGTTGCTCAGCTTCCAGTCTTCATTATCCACTCTTTACCCTCAACCTTACTATATCCTATACCTAGTGTTACTCATGTAGCATCACAGTCCCCTACTTAGGGTACTGATGATGAGATTGTCCTGATGTTTTATCATTAAATCAGCCCATCACATACCGCTGATCACATAGTCCTAGCTCCTGGTACTGTCCAGTCTGCCAGAGATTGGTTTATTGCCGCCCTGGGAAAAAAAGACATGCAGGATTGCTACTCTTCACTTCTACACCGCATCCTTCTCTATATAGGTATTGATGGTGTACTCAGGGCCGGATTGCCGGCGAGGCTACCGAGGCCCAGCCTCGGGGCGGCCCTGAGCAGAGGGGCGGCACAGGTTTGAAGTCACCCGACACCCGCAACATGGAGTTCCGGGCGCCGGGTGGTCATTTGTTTACATTGCCGAACCCGGCCTTGGGGCGGCAGGGAGAGTAAATCCGGTCTTGGGTGTACTATGCCAATTGACCATTATCCTCGGCATAATGTAGAGATTAGTACTCTTCCGTTATATAACACTTTCAAATCAGTTTCTGCTACTGCATGCATTCTAATATCCCTGTAACAGTCACATACAATCATTATTACTATGCATTTATATAACTGGCATATTCCATAATGCTGCAATGATATCAGTCACTCCTATAGAAGAGTTTACACTATAATGTCCCACAATAGACACACGTGCTATTATTACTGTTATATATTTTTATTTCAAACAGCTATGACGTATTCTACAGTATCGTATGGTGAACCTAAAACCATTACTACCAGCCTTTGCACCAGAGGAGCTTGCACTGTAATGTTCCAACCACAATCATACACACTATCATTATAGATTTATATAGCACTGTCATAAACCACGGTGCTGTACAGAGAACATTAACCCCTTATTATAAGTCTCTGCAATAGAGGAGATTATACTTTAATGTCCCTACCACTGACACACACACAGGATTATGATTAGTATACAAATATATAGCTTTATCATATTCCCCAGAGCTTTACAGAGAACGCTGCGCCTTTCACACCAGTCTGTCCAACAAAAGAAACTTGAACTCCAGTGTGCCCACCACAGTTGCATACTATTGTACATTTATATAGCTCTGACATATGAACGCGTAGGAACGCGCTGCAAAACGCCCTACACCCAAAGAAGTACAGGAGCTTCTTTGGGGCGTATTTGCAGCGCATATCCATTGGGATACAGCCGGATATCCCTCGGAAACACGCGTTTCTTTTACCGCAAATCGCTGTAAAAACGCGCGGCACAAAACGCGCGGCAAACGCACATATTCCGTACGCCTAGGTGTGAACCCAGCCTTAGGGTACAGGAAGGACTGAGGTCTAATAAAACCTCGGACATACATGTCCACTGTCAATGAAAAAAATGTAAATCAAGAGATTACAGACCAGTGGTGTCCCGAGGCTGGGTGTCACCCAGGGGCGGAGACCGGGTGACACCCCGGCATGACGTCATCACACATGCGCGTGACGTTGCCGCACGTGCGCGATGATGTCATCGCGCATGCGCACTGGTGTTTTTGACGCCTGCCAGCGGCCATCTTGGTGATGGACGCCGGCAGAGAGAGGAGGGGACCTCCTCTCTCCTGACACTGTCGGGCTCTCGGTCCGTGACCGAGTGTCTGACATTATATAGGGGGTGACTTTCAGTCATTTTGGTGTCACCACTCCAACGGTGGCACCCGGGTGCGGGCCGCACCCCCTGCACCTCCCTTGTGATGCCACTGTCAGAGACCATTCATCTACAGGGTACTTCTGTACTGTATGTGCTGTATATACTGAAACCCGAACACTCTAGCGACGCGCTGACATTTTTTTGGGAGAATGAGTCATGGTTTATTCATATGTAAATATCACAGTTGAGACTATTTTCGGTGGGGGCCAGTAGCCCCTATCTTAATTTTGGTTGCCCCCTTTCTGCATAACACCTTGTGCCTGGGTTTCTGCTGCCAAGAAACCCGGACACAACATCCAAAACCCGGACTGTCTGGGTGAATCCTGGACAGGTGGCAACCCTAACTTATAGCTGGGCTCTGGGCGGTGTATTCTATGTGTAGAGGGCTGCTGCATGGCATAAAAATCATACCTATCAGCATGCCGGCTCTGAAACATAGCGCTGGGCTTCTGGGTGCTGCAGGAACGACCTTTGTTATATATGCTCCAAAATGGAGACTCTCATAGATTATAGTTAGGACCACACTACACAGAGGGGCCTTGGCGAGGCAGTGTGGCTTCCACATATTTTGCAAAAGTTGTACAACTAAAACCTCTGTTTATAATGAAAGTTGTGAGACAGTGTCCTTTTATTTATTTTATTTTTTTTGCAGGCTTGCTGGTAAGTTTGGTGGGAAATTTTTGCTTTTGTACTGCGGGAAAGACAGACGTGGCTAGATTACTGAAAGACTCAGGTTGCATCTCTGTCTACTTTCCAAATAGGGGTCATTTGGGGGATGTTCTTGCTGTGCTGACATTTTGACAGAAAGTAAGGTAAACAGAGTTTATTTTTTCAAAGTTTTGGGTATTTTTCCTTTCTGCATTAAAAAATAACAAAACAAAAAAACTCAGTTTAATAAACACCACCAAGAGAAAGCTCTAGCTGTCTCAAAAAATAATTACAGAAGAACTCCAGGATTTAAAAAAAATTAACCCTTGCACTGGGGCTACCCCCGCACTTCAAGGGGTAGGTGCTCGTTTTGTTCTAGGGATGAAAATAAAACAAATACTCACCGGATCCTCTGTCCTGCAGCAGTGACCACTCTCCCTCTCTGCTCTGGCTGTGGTGTTTCTCTTGGCATCTTCAGGTCTAACGATTCTGTATTAGACATGATGACATCACGGGTCCTTAGACCACCGAAGCCTGGGAAAAAAGGCTGCAGAGACTGGCCTAGCAGCCAGGCAGGCCTGAGGACTGGATGAGTATTTCTTCTTTTTTTCACCCACAGACCAAGGGTTCATTTTTTAAAAAATACTGGAGTTCTTCTTTAAATTGAGTGCAGAATTGCATGACCATGTAATTGTCAGCTAAACAAATCACAGCACTGAAAATGTAAAGATTGCCTGGCAATGAAGGGGCCTTTACAGGCTGGTACTCAAGTGGTTAAGTAGCTGTAATCCCTTCATTTTAAATATCTGATTTTTCTTTACAGAGAACTTTCCACTGATGTTCACCCCCTATCCCTCAAGTATCTACATGCACAGGTTTGCTGGTATTTTTAAACGGCAGGGCGCTTTATAAATGTATGAACTATGAACAACTTTGTCTCACAATGGCTACATGCAGCTCCTATTTTTTTTATAATTCTAACAAATATTTAATGGCTGCTACAGGCACCCGGTCTTCATAAACAGCAGGAGATAAAAACCTTTCTGAATTGCACACTGTACAATTATTGCATCATGTTACCCGTTTAAATGTATGTGCTTAGAATAGTTTTTTTAATACATGATACATTATGAATTGGTAGAACTTAGTTCACCATAGTGAATTGTGTTATAACAACTGTAGGAATTCTGTACCTAAGAATAACACATACACAGCCGGAAATATCATGAGCTCATGATTCCGGGGAAGCACAAGTGGGCTTTTCACATTTTGTGAACCTTTCACACTGAAACCATTAGAGACAAACTATTTTGGACAGCAGTGAGGGCAGGTAGGGATTGTTATACTGCATTATTTAGCACATGTATCAGAATATATTCTTGAAACTTGGAATTTTTCCAGGGAATGAAATCTTTCTGTAATTAGGTGCACTATATCTAAAATACATTATTTTCATTTTAAAAATGACCCCATCCCTACACTGTCATTAGTATTCCCTTTCTCATTACATTGTACACCGGTACAGCAGAAGAAAAGGCATGCTGATCAATCATAACATCAGATTATATAGATTATAAGGATTTGCTGTCTTTCTGGTAAATTCCATGGATAAAAAAATGCATTTAAGGCTATAAATAATTTGGATGTTTTATTATAGCTGGTTCATCAACCATCATTATCAACCATATGGACAGATCTAAACATTATGCCACACTGTCACCACATGCCACTTAAATAAACCAGGGGTAGGCAACCTCGGTACTCCAGCTGTTGTGAAACTACAAATCCATCATGGCTCAGTCATGCATGTGTCTGTCAGTCTTGCAATGTCTCATGGGACTTGTAGTTCCACAATAGCTGGAGTGCTGAGGTTGCTTACCCTTGTTCTAGACCAAAAACAAATACTGCAACAGCGTAGGCACCTACAAGTACCTCCCTGCAGAAGCTTCAAAAATCCTACAGATATGGCTACATTCCGGACCGTTCTGATAGGAAAAGCTCTGACACTACCGCTAAATTCAGAGCTTGCCGTTATTCCCCACCCCTTACGTTTTTATTGGCCCGTCACTGTTATGTGCTGTATTACTGGCCAATAGGAATATGCAAGAGGCAAGAAGGGGAGGGTCTGTGACTGGCCTGACATTCAGCAACAATTACAGGCTGTTTAAAGTTGCTGCAGGTAGGATGTAAGTAGATGGAGAGACCCTCCGCACTCCTCACAGCAGTCCCGGCCAGATAAGAAAAATGTGGTGCTCGCAGTGACGTCACATCTTTCTGCCCTGAGGAAGGGACCCTGCGCGGCCCCGAAATGTTGGTTTATTTGGATGTCTGTAACGCTTTCTGTCCAATAAAAGGGACATATTTATCTTTACTACTGAGTGCTGGTGATTTCCTGACTTTGCTGCAGGTAGGATGACTGCAACTTAAACCTGCAGCAATATTACTGTTTTAATTCTAGATAAAGAGTTTCCTTAAATGTTGCCGTAGAGTGAAACACTGCCCATAGATGTCTTCGGCCATCTACGTGTCTAATCAGCTGTAAATAATATGTTTCAAGATTTTCCCATTTTGAAATTATGCAATGCCACAAACACGTTACAATTTCAAGTCAAATTAGTGTAATAAATGCATTAAGGCCCATTTACATCTATGCGTTGAGTGAATTCACACGTTAATGTGTGCATACCACATAGCACGGCAACGCATGATTCATGAGTTGACAAATTGTGGTGCCATTCATGACAGAAATATAAAGTAGGTGCAGCCACTGGGGGTACTGGTGGTAACAAGTCTACAATGAGGATGATGTGCACTGAATAGTGTAGTTGATGGAGAATGCTCTTACCAAGACTTCATGATGGAACTGGAAGTGCTTGGTCTTTTCCAGAGCCTCTTACCGTGTGGTTATTGGAATACAGGCACCTTCCAATGTGTGGTCTTCGGGACTGCCTAGCTGGCAACCACAAACATAGGACATGGATGTAAAAAGGGGCAATCAAAGCAAAAACACACTAGACAACAAGACTGATCTTCCACATGAATCCAAACTTTATTTTAATCCATAAAATGGTATACACCAGAAAGCGCTCCCCATTGCACGCGTTGGGTGAAACGCGTGCGGGAGTTTCTCTTGCTATGGGGAGCGCTTTCTGGCGTATACCGTTTTATGGATTAAAGTAAAGTTTGGATTCATGTGGAAGATCCATTGGGTGCGTCTTTCTTTGAACTGAATTGTTAGAGGTAAAAACAAACCTTATTGCCAGCACCTAGAGGATTTCCACCACTGGAGTCCGACTGCAGAATTAGAGCGGTGAGTGTTGTGGACTATTGTAGACAACAAGACTGTACAAGAAATTCAAGCAAGAGGCAGCAGCAGAAGATACACAAAGAGGCAAGGCATTAAACTTACTAAAAAGGCCAAGGAGCCAAATAGGAGACAAGGGAAAAACTGCCACCTGTGAAGATGCACATACAATGACAAATATAGAGCTAAGAAAGCCAGGATACACAAACCTACTATAAAAATGTAAAAGAAAATGCTTTTGCAGCCTCCTGCAGAAACATCACACAATGTAAATACCCAGGAGGATGCTTGAGGATCAAAAACAGGTGTACGAAGCTGGAACAGATAACATAGTAAGGTCAGTGAGGTGGTGTAAGAGCACAGCCGTCTTAGCAAAAACAAGAGCAATAGAAACAGCAGAAGATCAAACAGATACTGGATATGAACCCACCCAGAACTTGCTGTGTTATCTGGTGTACCTTTCCCACATATGGAAGATGGTCTTGTAGTATTAGTTCCACTTATATAACTCAGGTTGAGACTGAAGAGTAAACACTTCTTGCCATACTTTCGATCAGAGACATCTTTTTTTGTGTCAAAATAATTAGATAAATGATAGAATAAAAAAGTGCACTTATTATGCATAAACACTAGGGGGATGATTTATAAATGTATGAATCATCCACCCGACATATGCTGGCTGAAAGCCATTTGCATGGCCTTCTCACCACTAGCATATAAATTTCCTATGCTCCTTGGCTCCATCTAGTGGCGAGAATGCTGTGCGAACGGCATTCGGCAAGCGTATGTCGGGTGGATGATTTGTAAATCATCACTTAGTCGTTTTAAACCTGTAATTGGTCAAACTAGAGAAAAGTTGTTATTATTATTATACAGGATTTATATAGCGCCAACAGTTTGCGCAACGTTTTACAATATAAGGCAGACATTACAGTTACAATACAATGCAAGACAAAATGGTCAGGAGGGCCCTGCCCGTAAGAGCTTACAATAACAAAAGTTATTATTTTCATATTGTTTCATGTCTTTTTGCTTGTAAAGTGCATGAAAAATAAAATTATCTTTACAAGACAATATTGCCATGAGCCTTGTTAATCTTGAAAAAACATTATATATGTATTACTTCTGTATCATAAGTAATAACACAATTTTCGCCGAATCAATAGGCCCATAGCTGAAATGTAAAAAATGGCTCTGGTCTATAATGAGCATACAATTGCAAGAGCTGAATTAGTGAAGAGTAACACGAAAACCTAAAATGTATACTAACGTTTACTTAGGGGGAACCTACAGGAAAGGCCTGATGGCATCTTTCTAATATTAGAAGAAGCAATAAACTTAGCTAGGAAGTAGGTACTGAGACAGAGTACAACTACACACAATGTTACATTAGTAAAAGTAACTTTTAGTGCCTGCGATTGCTTGTGTTATTGCTGACAGAGTAGTGATTATGACATAGTGACTGATTCTTTCAACAGGTTATGATATTAACACAGAAATATGAAGTTGAACATTACCAGGTTGTCAAGATAAATAATTTAATAAAAATAATGAAATGTAACGCCAACCTCTGAGCTGGAATGTTTTTAGGATCAGTCCACTAATAGTTCAAAATACAGGTGTTCAAAATGCCAGGGAAACTTATAAAAACCACAATTATATTTCTGTTGATGGTAAGACAAAAAAAATAAAAAATCAGCCCGGAACTGTATGAAAGGATAATATTGGTTTTCAGTCATTCTTATTTTAAACTTATTTTGACTTACCTTCATAAATGTTTACACTGATGTTCTTTATCTGTTTGACTATATATGTACATCTACAGACAAACATGTAAAACATAGTGAAACAGGATCCACAGACCCTTTTATGTTTTTAAAGAGAAAGCACAGCAGAAGCTGTTTATTTTCAGACACTCTCTCTCTATTTAATATTTCATATGGAGCCTCTTGAACAGGCTGGGTGGGTGGGGTACTGATCAGGCTGAATTATATGTGTGAGGAAGGCTCCATTCCCAACTTTTGTTTAGGTGCAGTAAGGGATTCCAGCGGCAGGAATTCCAAATCCGCCGTTTACAAGCGGCAGCTGCCACTCATTCAAGTTACTGATATGGTGACAGCCGCTGCATTTGAAAGTGGCAGAACACTGGCACTCTGCATGTCATTGTATGTGATATGATTACATTCGGGTAGGAAGAGATCACTATCCCTGGCCGCACTATCGATGCATCCAGGGATAGTAATTGATTCCTAACCTCATATAATCGTATCACATACCATTAAATGTGGTTTGCCAGCGTTCTGCCAGTTTCAAACGCGACCACTGTCACCATATCTTTAACTTGAAAGGATGACAGCTGCCACTTATAAATGGCAAATTTGGGATTCCTCTTGCAGGAAATCTTAAGTTCCTGCCGCAGGAATCCCTAAATGCACCTAAACTAGATGTGTAAATGAGGGTTAAATATCAGCTTGAGCTATAGGGCTGTGTAAATAAAATACCTTTTTTTAGCAAAGTAAACAAGCATATCTCAGAAAACACATAAAAAGTAAGAATACAAATTATTAATGTGCAATATTTCATAATTATTTCACTAAACAAATGTAATTATTTTTATCTGAGACAATTTATAAAATGTCTCCTCACACATTCTACAATTTACAAAAAGTTATTATGTATTCCTGTTTCTTAGATAGAATTGATGCATCACAAGGTTGAATTGAGTATGCAAATGCCATGTACATAAAATGCCATGTACATAAAATGTACATACAAATCACCTCAGTATGCAGCTCTGAATGCTGATTTAAAATAATCTTACATGCATTAGTTAAACAAACTTCTTTTTCATTTACTTACACTTCTGGCACAAATAATGTAATGTGCCAAAGCGTTGCATTCTAGGAAGGTTACACCAGCTGAGCATTGCTGGGAAATCTCATCTGTAATCTCATGAGATCTCAGGGAAAAGCATTTTCCTTCCCTAAGATGATGTGCATATGGGTATACATATCTATCGACAATACGAAATCACCTGCACTCCATACAGTGTACAGATCTTGATGAAAGGTTGGTGCTTGAAGTGACAACACGAATGGCGCCGTGTCAGATACAGTCCATAGTAGAGGTCACCAGCACTGGATGATGTGTACCAAGAAGTAAAACACTTTTTTAAAATTGTCACATGCGTCATACAGCCAACGTTTTGGGGCCACGCAGGGTCCCTTCTTCTGGGCGACATAGTCACTATGTCGCCCAGAAGAAGGGACCCACCTGCTCCTAGTTAACCTAGCTCCTGTCACACGACTGGGAAAGAAAAGAGAAATAAGGTATGCAAAGAATACAAAGCCTGCAATTATCTAGAAGTATGTGTTTGTAGATTGTCATTACGAAACATTTGTAAAGGAGTGTCTGTTGTTATTTTAAAGATATGGGTAAAGTTTCTCTTTAAGATTGCACATTAAAATCTTTTCAAAATCTTTCCTCCGAGAGCTTCCCAACCGGCAAAAATCCCCTGCGTACTCATTGTTCTGCCAATCTGAAAGGGAGAGTGAGCTGTGGAGCATGGAAAGGTACAGGAACAGACCGAAAAGTGCTGAATTTTCCTGGGAATGAGTGTCTGAACGATCTCTGAAAAGTGCTGTTATCCTGGAAAACAGGTGTCTGATCGATCGTTTGTGAAAGTGCTGTGTTATACTGCGAACAAGCGTCACCTAGTGATCACTCCCAGTACTGTAATGTATTGTTAATGGTTTAGAGTACAATATACTTGAAAGGCTGTAAAGACTTTAGTCTTGCGATGGTTGTACAGGGATTAAAAAAACGTACGATCTGCCTATCTTGGACAGGCAGATCGCACTCTCGATCATCGCAAGCCCGCCCCCCGGAGGGGCGGGCTTCCGATGACCGCAATGCTGAACGGGCAGTGTGCGCGTGCGCACACCGGCCCGTTCGGCATTTGTTTTCCGAGCACCGTTCTAACCAGCCGAGAATCGTACGATTCCCGGCTGGTTTTCGAACATGCTGGTTCGACAGAAGACGTG
>NW_017306397.1:701136-740930 GCF_000935625.1 Nanorana parkeri | reverse complement strand
TATTCAGCTAACTGGGACTCCCATCTAACCGGCAAAAATCCCCTGCGTACTCATTGTTCTGCCAATCTGAAAGGGAGAGTGAGCTGTGGAGCATGGAAAGGTACAGGAACAGACCGAAAAGTGCTGAATTTTCCTGGGAATGAGTGTCTGAACGATCTCTGAAAAGTGCTGTTATCCTGGAAAACAGGTGTCTGATCGATCGTTTGTGAAAGTGCTGTGTTATACTGCGAACAAGCGTCACCTAGTGATCACTCCCAGTACTGTAATGTATTGTTAATGGTTTAGAGTACAATATACTGTAAAGGCTGTGCCTGTCCAAGATAGGCAGATCGTACGTTTTTTTAATCCCTGTGCAACCATCGCAAGACTAAAGTCTTGCGATGGTTGTAGAGTGTATGGCCACCTTTATGGTATAGTATAGTATAGTATGGGGTACAGCATCGATTAAACTCATTTTCAACAGTAACTCTCAATCCGTGTTGATTCCGGATAATGGGGAGTTTACTGTATTTATATATTTGATTGTTCATTAACCCTGAATTTATGAGTTTATGTGTAATTCTAGGCTTCTTACTCATATTATAAATATTGTGCACAATTTAATGTCCATCAGTAAAACTCTTATACAATACCTGTAACATAAAATATTGCTGATTAATCTTAGGAATGACTTGTTGACATTAATTTTTAATGGCGTGCTTTTATTGATGATTATACAAACTGACACATTTCAGGCCAACTACTGAGATCTCCAATAAAAGGTCTATTACCTTCCAAGAAGCCATCTGCAAGTGAACGAGATTCTGGAAGTTTAAATGCTCTAATATGCAGACTTCTTTTTAAACATGGAAAAACATCCTATCACAAGAATAATGGTAACATAGAGGGGAATTGTTTTAAAGAAATTACTTAGTATTTTTCACTTTTCAAATGTCACTTTGATCTCAAGGGAAATTTGTATATATTATTATAGCATTGTATGGTAAATAGCAAGTGTTAATATTTTAACGGTCTTGGGTTACATTTATAACGACTTTGACTTAGTATTCACAAGGCTTTATTGATAGGAGAAAACATATTCATTAAAACCTGTTCTTCAATGTGAAAATATGGTTAGTGCAACATATGATACTTGAAAGAGAAATTGGCACCTTATTGTACTCTAAAAGGCAACATAGCAACAGTTACATGTTTTGAAATAGCATGTGCTTTGAGAAGCAGTGAAACGAGACCTGAAATACACGTGGCAAAACATATCACATAAACTCTGGACTAGATTATAGAATATGTAACATGCATACAAAAATTAAAAGAGCTGAAGCTTTCTTTCAAAACATCAGTAACAGATTGTAGCTACTACCGGTGACTTGGACTGTGCGTAGACAGGTATCTACCCATCAATAAATACATATAATACGCATACCGTTTGCATAATTATTTGTTTCATATTAAATCCTCAGGCAACCACATTCCAAACTAACAATCTGGAAGACATTCCATTCCAAGCAGAACTAGATCCACCAATTTAAATGTTTCGAAAACAGTTACATTTGTGCCATGCCTCTAGTAGTAACTGTCAAGGTTGTCAGTGTGCTTATTTCAGCTCTCAAACAGAACTTTAAAGCCCTCAAATGGCTGATATCATAGCTGATCACATGTGCAGCACCATAGCCATTGCAATACCAAATGAGACGAAGATGACACATTCCTTGGCCATATAGAGTATAGTTCCGCTTTATATTTCAAACCCTTGAGAAAATATATGCATGCATGTTAATATTCAGTGCCAATGTTTCATTGTTACAAGCTGGATTGCCCGTCTGTTTCAAGTATTGTATACCAGTAGAGGATTGCGGTCTGGGTACCCAGCCTTAGAGGAGAACTATGGGGTTAAGGCTTTTCCCCATAGTTCTCTTTAGGGTAACGGGAGGACACAAACTAGCGTCCTCCCGTCACCCTATGCTCAGTATACCGCGAGCTGTAGCTCGCGGTATACTGAGACGCCGCAGCAGAATACTGAGGCGCCGCAGCTGAAGCAGATCCCGACAATTGTGCCGGGATCCGCCCAGCTGCGTGACTGACAGCTGGCTCTGCCTATCTAGAGGCAGAGCCAGCTGTACCCGCCCCTCCCCCATCCGTTCCGCCAGTCAGCGCTGGCGGATCGGAGCGGGGAGGGGGGAATCCAGCCCCTCCTCTGTCATGGCAGAGAGCCGTGACAGGATTGAGAGGTGAGCGAACGCCGGTATGTGTTCGCTCACCTCCCGATCTACTGAGCCGACCTGTGACAGTCTCATTGTCACAGGTCGGCTAGAACTATGAGGTGAGTGAAAAGCACTCACCTCACAGTTCTCCTTTAAGGACAAAGGGCTAGGGAGCTGTTTACTATTTACTTGTATGGTATCATACACCCTATGTAGAAAATGGTGAATGCTACATTCACTGTACACATTTTATCATTCACAAGACTCAGGTGGTAAATCTTCTAATTTTCTCTTTCAATAATTTTTTAAAAATTTTCCAATAGGCAAAACAGTATAGAATGCTATAAAAAGAAACAAAATGGGGTGCAGGATAATAAATGGATGTGAAGAGGTTATAGGTGGAGAGGGGAAGTGGGGTAAAGGGGCGCTGGGCTTGGGGTGTTGGGGAAGAGTTGGGGCTTTGATTCCAAGGCCAAGGAGAAATTATGGAGAAAGGAAAGAATCAAGAGAAGGGAGGAGAGGAAATTGCTTCATTTTCTAATGAAATGTATGTATTTATTATTTATAGCGTCGACAATTTTCGCAGCTCTTTACAAAGTACACATTCGAATCAATTTTAATTGCAATTAATTATTCTAATGATATGAATGCAATGATTGCTTGTGAAGAGTGCTGAATCTGTATTTTTACACGGCACAGACTCTGCTAGACATTTTATTTTAATAAGAAAATATTTTTAAGTGTTAACCATTAAAATGAAATATATAGTTACAAGATGGCTTCACTCATATGCATTACTGCAGCACAACACACAGCAGCTTTTGTGGTGGATTGTGGTGCTATTAAATTTGAAGCATGTAGTCTCTAATGCACTCATGCTGCAGCATACCACAGTGGACATACCGTGGGTTGTAGTGCGCTGCATCTAAGAAAAGCTACAGCTCCAGTTTTCTGTCTGTTGCCATGTGTTAGAAGGCCATTCAAAATTAATGGATTACCTGAACACATTAATGTGTGCATGGTAACAATGCAACAGACTGGAAAGGCGCAACAGGGTTCTTAATCTAAGTTATGGTATGAGACAGCTATTTTCCTGCTTGTCATACACCATCCTCATCATAGACCCTCCCACTCATTAAAACTGCTTTGATTAAACCATCAAAATTGATTTAATATTATATTTTGTTTTTTAAATTTGGAATGATTAGTCTCCCAGATGACTCTCCTACTCCCAGGATACAAAATGAGGCAGAGCCTCCTCACCTTCATAAATTAATAGTAGGGAAGAGCTAAAATTCAGGTCAAACCCAGTCCGAACCTGAGCTCCTCCGAACATGAAAGCAGCTCCTCAAAACATGAAAGGAAGCTCAATTTGCTGCTACCTAATCAGCTGGGGTCATGGAATTCCCTACCTGCAGCTGTGGTGGGATGCAGTGATGTTATTGACCTTATATAGTCATATGGCAATATTTGGTCAATGCCATTAACCTAATATGACCATGTTGCCATATAATGGCATCAGCAGAAGCATCCCACCCAAATTTTTTATGTTCAGCTGTAGAGCGGGGCATGCCTGGGCCTGCAGCTGATTGGGCAGGTGGTCCCAGGGCTCTTCCGTGTTTGGTCTGAACCTGAGCTCATCCCTAATAAATAGAATGAGAGCTAAAGATGGACAGAGAGAGACAAAGAGAGACTGTAAGAGAAAAATGTAATGTCCCATGTTAAAAAAAGAGTGGCAGGTTTAAGTTTCCACTTGGCCAACCCAATTCCTTATAGGAAGCTAAGCCAAGTCTGCATTTAAAATGTTAACAAAAGGACTTCTTCAATGACAAAACTTTCAAAGCCCATAATTCTAGCTCCAGTTTGCAAGTTTTTAATTTTTAGTATTTTTGGCTTTTAGTATTTTTGGATATGCAATAGCAAAATATGCCAAGCCTAATGCAAAACCCAAATGACAGATTAGTTTGTTTACAATTAGACAATATACCAGATCATACTTGGCATGGCCACATGGTAATTTAGCACTGAATAATTATGATTATCGTTCTTATTAGTTTCTGCTCAGTACTTTGGCTAGTGTTTCTTTGAAGGTAATATATAGGTGAATCCAATTAGGTTTATATATTGTAAAATCTGCCGCTTTAATTGTTATTATTTATTTATTATACATGTATTTAATATAGTGCCTACAATTTTACGTAGTGCTTTACATAGTGCACATTAACATCAGAACCACACTCTCTGTGCTGTGCTGAAATTGGCATGGCTAAATCACACTATTTGGCGTGGTTTAAAGGAGCTTGGTTAAATAAAGTCTGAGCCTAGTGTAACAGCATGCCTGTAAAACCTGCCAGGATGGCAGCAAAAGTGATGGATGGAAGATATGTTTCTCCATGGATTCTTAGATATAGGATTTATGGTAATGCCAGCAGAGGTCTGGAGGTAAAGAATGATAGTTCTTTACCCTGTGTTGGTAAATTCCATTCTGGGGCTGGTTTTACTAGGAGTCTGACAGAGCTCTGGATGAGACAGACTCCGGATTCTGTGGACCGTAATTTGGTAGTGACTGCACTGCACAGGTCCTCATTAGGGTGCAGCTGGACCCAGCAGGGCAGTGCGTGTGAGCTGGAGGCACATGAGGGCCAAACCAGTGGAGTGTGTGTGCTGGGGCCCAAGCAAGGCAGTGCCGTGGAGCCACACAAAGAACAGCCAGGGAGGCTGTAGGATTTGGAAAGGCTGAGGGAGCCAGAAGGAACAGCCAGGTAGGCTGTAGGATTTGGAAAGGCTGAGAGAACCAGGTACACAATAGACATGTGCGATTCGTTTCGTTACGAATCAAAATTCGTACGAATTTTCCTGAAATTCGTAAATTCGGAAGCATCCGAAATCCGAATTGCAGTTTCCGGATTATATCCAAAATACGAATTTCGGATCCGAATTTATTTGAAACAGGAACTAATATTACCCCTGTAAATGAGGTTGAACAGCATGACAATTTTTTTTTTTTTATCCGAAATACGGATCCACTGCTGCTGAGGGTTGCATTACAATACACAGGCAGGAAATACGAAATTCCGTTGACGGAATTTCGTTCCGTTACGAACATTATATTGAAGTTAAAAAGCAAAGTACATTTATATTGGAGTTGATGGTAGTTTTTTTAAATACGAAATACGAAATTCGGATACGGAATCCATTAACGGAATTCGTATTTCGTTTTGGTTGACCAATCAGAGGTTCTCTTCTGCTGCTGAGAGTTGCATTACAATACAGGCAGGAAATACGAAATTCCGTTGACGTATTTTCGTTCCGTTACGAACATTCGTTATAGTGAAGTTAAAAAGAAAAGTACATTTATATTGGAGTTGATGGTAGTTTTTTTTAAAATACGAAATTCGGATACGGAATCCGTATTTCGGATAAAAAAACAACTACCACATCAACTCCAATATTAACAAAGGTATTGCTTTTTAACTTCATCATAACGAATGTTCGTAAAGTTACGAAAATGTGCCGAAACTAACGAAAATTCGTATTTTGTACGAATCCGAATTGAGTTTCGGATATGAATTACGAAATAACGGATATTCAGAAACAGAACGAAACGAAACTGAACAAATGTTTTGACGGCGACAAGTCTAGTACACAAGGTGTGTGTCTCAGAGGAAAAGAGGCAGTGTACTAAATGCAGCAAGTGTTTGATTTTGAATCTAAGCCTGTCAGCAGGACAATGCAAATGGACTGTAATTGTTCCTAAAGAGGATACGGACCCAGCTCAAAGGACAAGTACATGGACTTAGTAAGGCTCAGTGGAGCAGAACTTTATGTTGTTTAATGACTGAATGCCTTTTGTCTGTATGTTTACTGCTGTCCTAAATAAAGTTTGCCATTTTTGTTAAAGAAACATTGAGTTTGTCTCTGCCGTGAGTCTAGTCCCCCACACTAGATAATGTATGTACTGTACAAAGTCTCGCTCCGCAGCCTGCTCTCCACTTTCTTGATGACCAGGCCGCACCCATCTATGAGCTTGCTATCAGCAGTCTTGGTTCTGGTAATAAATGTAGGCGGACTTGACAATTCAGGACACACAGCAGGGAGTACTCTGTAAGTGTTAGCTTACATACAAAATAGCAAAACATGGGCTAAAACACATATTTAAGCTAGGCAACACAAAATAAAACTCTGGAACAACAGACTCTGGAAAATACTGGTATTTGGGAACTGGACTTGAAAAATTTGAACAGCTGTTACATTTTAGGCATCAGACTAAATACAGTTTAGGATCAGTATAAAGTTGCCAGAAGCTGCTTTTCTCCAATCAGATGTGAGGATTGTTGTTTTTCATGCTACGCTAGTTTTTATAGGCATGTTTTGCCTTAACAGAAAGCTTTTTAAACCAACAAAACTGCAACAACAAAAAGTGATGCATATAATATATTAGAAAAGGTTGTGACACAATGGGGTTGATTTACTAACCTTATAAACACACCACGAACATGTATACACCTCTGTAGTGTGTTCCCTCCCAGCATGATCTATGGGTGGAATCTAAACACCTTTGTAGTGTGTACACACCCAGCAGGTGTGTTGTGCAAAGCCCTTTATCAATTGCAAGGTGATGTTGTGTAAATTAGCTCTATGTTATGTTGCTTGCGTTGATGAATGCA
This sequence comes from Nanorana parkeri, assembly GCF_000935625.1. Lineage (NCBI taxonomy): Eukaryota > Metazoa > Chordata > Amphibia > Anura > Dicroglossidae > Nanorana > Nanorana parkeri. Next base: position 734,062 of record NW_017306397.1, on the reverse strand, counting down.
GGAATGTAAATGCATGAGCTAACCCTTTTTGTCTAAACTGTGAAGCAGCATTATATATGCATCATGTGCATGATCTTTCCATATATGGCATTAGTGGAAATATGCTTTTAGAGACTTTTTGGTTGATAAATACGTTTTGCTGTGTGAAAATCACACGCACCTAGTGCGTGCGTGTGTTTAGGTTAGTAAATCACCCCCAATGTATCTACATTTAGAGACCAAACATAGATATTGGAACTATTACTTTGTTTATTAAAGCCCAATTAAACTTTTTAGTTTAAATCTGTTAAATACATTCTTTTGCCCAAAACAAATGGTGTGCTAAGTTTTACAGTTCATTTCTTTAGAACACAGCTACTGCCTGAAAAAAAATATTGTTCCTAGCAGCATGCTGTAGAGAAGGATCTTTGCTCACTGTGTGGAAGCAGTGGTCCCTCTGCAGAGGTCTGACACAGACCTACTGAAGTAGAAAAAAAGGTGTCAGGAGCTGAATCTTGTAAAGCTATAGGTATATTTAGTCAGGTCTTAAGCAGTGTAGGGATGATTATCTTAGGAAGATCTCGTAGGCCTGGTGGCCACAGTTTGGGTCTTTTGCTAGAGGGCCTGGATGTGCAAGGAGGAAAGCGGCAAAACTAGAAGTCAACGTGTTTCAAAGGATCCATCTTCATGCAGACTTGATATTGTTGAAGAAAGCACTGTATGTACTGGACTGATAACATTTAAAGGATCCTTAGGGGTAATAAATATGATCACACCAGATGCTAGCTTACCCCTACTCAGGCAGTGGTTTCATTCTAAAAAAACAATTGTAAGACACAGCTTTTGTTTCAATTCCCCTGAACTGCTTTTAGCTGATTTAAACTGAAAGGCCATATGGGCATTAATAACTTTGCCACATCTTCATTAATGTTGCATTAATAATCATAGCCATGCAATGCAAGTTATGGGAGTTATGAGTCATTAAACTTCTTGGAATCAAAATTGTGCACTGCGATAAAGAAATTCTTATCAACTGAAAGGTTAAAAAGACTTCCAGGGAACTGACGCCTCTTTACATAAAGCCCGTATGTCTTGCTAATAACTTTGAAGCAGGCTTGGGTTTATCGTCTCATGCTACGAGTACATCAATCAATATTCCCTATAGTTAACATGGCCATCTTCATAATATGTTTATAGCCCTAGGGATTTATCATATCAACGTATGATGCACTGTCTTAGGATCCTGGTGGCGGACTAGGCATTAGAACATAAAGTATCTTTGGCATCGAGCCACAACAAGTTTTCTAGCTTTCCCATTAAAAAAATATAAGCGCTTGTAAATAATGGGGCAAATTCAGTGTTAAACAGTGCAATTGGCAAAAGCTAAGTGAACACGGCAGCATTTAAAATAATCAGATGTCATATTGTTCTGGGTGGAATTCAGGAAAGTAGGTCCTGATTGGTTGCCATTGGTTTCTGCAGTTCTAGCGCAGTTTACTGAATTAGTCCAAATGTATTTAAAGCTTAAAACCATCAAAATGTTATAATTTGCAAAAACAATGTAGCACAGTTACAAGCTTATAGCAAATCAAGAGATAGGCTTGACATCTTAAATGTCATTTGCTGCCTGGGAGAAGGTCAGCAGAAGGATAAGCATCTCAGCTAGTTACAGATTTATAGCCCCCATCTATGCCTGAATATACTTTTGAACAAAACCAAGTGGTTTGAAAGTAATTAAGCTAGGCAGAAGATTAGTAAAATCAGGTGACATTAAAGGATAAGTACCCTTTCAGCACAAATCTTAAATTTTCATTTGTCTCTTCATTGTGTGCAAAATACTCACTTTCCCCTGTAGTCTGTGCAAAACTGTTAGTTTAAAACACTATGGCCTATATGTACTCTGCTGACATTGTGTTGCAAAGTTAGTCTTCTTCTGGCTACCACTAGAGGGCGATGTTGGGAGATGGGACATAGACTTGGATTGGGCTGAATAAGCAGCCCATTTTCTACCAGACTTACCTACGCACATCCAGAGCTGCTACTGCACAAGTAGAATATCTTGTTCACGCAGTGTCTATTTGCAGTCTGATGTTTGAAACCCATGTCACCCTTCCCACTGAGGGAAGGGTGACATGGGTTGATTTTTTAGTGAAAAGGTCCACTTTAAGTGTAATCTTGTGGCCTGTGGTGGGTTGTGAATATGCCATCTTTTTTCTACCAGCATAAACATCTTGGGAAAAAATTGTAACCCTTTGCCTAGATAAATCCTTTACATTCAAATTATAGAGTTAGTGAAGGTGTTGAATTCAGAATTTGTTGTGGTTTTTCATTTTTGGATGTTTACGCTAGAATGATTAAAGGGGACCTCGCATTAAAAAAAAAAAATCAGACACAAGGAGGAAAAGGAAAAATCGCATTTTACAGATGCTTCCTGTAGGCACCTATGACATCAGTGGGCCTTGCTGCGCTATACTGATTTTTTGGAATTAGCTTAACCAGGATTTTGCCTATGCGCTACAGGTAAGCCAACGGTAGAAGTTAATTTTTAATTTTTCTCCTAATGTTAGTTATAAATATATATCTTATCTAATAAGATATATATTTGATCTAAAAATATATCTTATCTAAAAGATAAGCAGACCTTGTATTTTCTTACTTTATTATTCATATAGGATGTCACAAAGCTCTGCGACCAGAAGTCTACACCATTAAGTACCCAGCCTGGTTTATTTTAAACAAAATCTCACTGTTCATTTTGGCACCGCCATTAACCAATGTACTTCCTATTGGAAACACACCTTCAGATTGTAACCATTTTTTTTTCACAAGTTGTAACCCTTTGCCTAAATAAATCCGGAGAAAAAAAATGTGTTTTATTTACGGGAGAAAAACAGAAGCAATCCAGTTACATCAGGGGCCACATGTTTGATTTGGCTTAACAGGTCACGTATTAGCAGGAAGCCAGGTTGTTTCCAGTAAAGGCGATGCTCACATGTATGTTTAATTAGCATGTTTGTTTTGAGCATATATTCCATTTAAGACACAGGCTGCTGGGTGCTTGGCATTGACCCAGAAGCTAGGGAATGCTTTGAACCTTGTCCTTTCAATATTTGGGAGTTTACTGCATGGTCACCTCTACTGCTCACTCTTCTCTGATGACTTAGAGATCAACATAAAGTGTATTAAAACTTTTTGTGCAGTATCTTTCAAAAGAACGGACTAGTATTTAAGATTTGTAATGACAGAACATTGCACAGTATTGTCTTGTTTTATGCCCAACAAACGTTTTTCGTTTAAAAAAATATTTTGCATGAAAGGCCATAGGTCTGTGTGCTTACTCCCACACAAGCAGATACATAAACTTGTGCCTAGGACGAAATACAAACAGTTCAACCTTCAGTTATGAGCAAGTCCAGGGGGCCTTGATTAATTTTAGAATTAGATATACTTGGCCTCAAACCTTTCTGCAAGGCAAGACTTGTATAACGAAGAACCATATTTAAAAAAGTACTTGCTATAACTTTTAAAGGACATTATTGTATACTAGGGATGGGCTTTGGGTTAAGGTGGACCATTGTTTGACTGGAACTCAAGTCATTTGCAGTTCAGGAAAATAACAACTAGTAGTCCTTCGCTGCTATAGCAACCAATTACCAATCCTGCATGTCCTGGCTTTTAAACTGTTGCCTGATGGCTTATAAGAGCCAATAATGTGGGTTTTCTGATGTGCCATCCCCTCCCTATAAAAGTTCCCAGCAGCCTTCTTGCCAGTTTAGCCAACTTGCTTTAAGTAGGGTGACGACTTAAATTTAGTTTGCTAGGACTGAAATCAGTCTAGCTGATTACAAAGTCTGTGCTCATTTGGATTTCCCTAAGGATTCTGTTATTGCTTGCATTTGCCTGCTGCTGGGTGTAGACCAAAGCAACCAATAGTAGAATGTTATGGATATCTATGTCTCTCCAGCCAATTACCAGCAGGGCTATTCACAAAAGGGTGAAGAGTTTGGGGAAGGCAGGAGAAGTGAACAATCTAGGACAACATAGTTGAACTGGAAAGTGAGCTGAATTGAAGAATGTTTCCAAATCAGTTATCGTGGTCTAGATTGTTCACTTCTCCTGACTTCTCCAAACTCTTCACCCTTTACTGCAGGAGTTTTGTGGCCAGTGGTGCATGCTAGCAGAGGACATAAATATCTGGGTCTGATCGTGTGAGAGCAGGAGGCCCGGGGGTGGTGCATTATCTGTGAGCTGTCTTACCAGGCCTGAAGCCTGTAGGTAGTCAGGTGTGGATCCAGTTGGGGTCAGGAATCATTCCTTGGATGGAGAGCCAGGGAGGAACTTTGTCTGCTGGAGGTACTGTAGAAGCCAGGATGGGCTTGAACCTTAGAGAGAAGTCCGCTGTCTCACCCAGGGGAGATCTCAATTTTCGGTTTAAAGTCCCTCTACAATGTGAAACTGGAAAGCATTCAGTGAGTCTGCAGTCTTGTTTTATCCTAGATGTCTGCAGCCCTAACAGAGGTCTGCCACTATTAGCAGTTCCTGCCTCCCTGTTTTGCCTTTCATGGAAAAAAGCATTATAAATTCCTTAAGGTGACTGGCTCCCAATTTGGCTTTGCACATCCCACATTCCAGGTATGCACTCATCCCTGAGATTAAATGTCAGTCCCTCCTGCCACTAGAAGTCAAGGGGGGCACTACATCAGTATTTGTGGAGACTTGGAATAGATAGGAATAGATTACAGGCTGTTCAGGGAGAGATAGTTGATGTATACAGTTCTGCTAACCTGTCCTATATAAAATACTATAAAGTGTTGTATTATCTTATTACAGTAATTTTCCATGTGGTGGGCTACATAGTCTGTATTCCCTCTGTGTTCGCTGTGCTTTTAGAGAGGGCATTCAGTACAGTGGGCAGTTTTGTGACAGAGAGACAAATCCACCTGACCCCTGACACAGTTGACTAGCTAACTTTAAAAAAAATGAACCAGTCCTGGATCAGCAATTAGTACCAAACCCCTGCAGCTGATGCTAACAACTAAATTTGTGCTTGTAATCTGGCCCTAAATAATTGTTACACCTTACACCATTACCATATCCTGTTACTAATACCAGCTCCTTCCATGGCTAGTGGCCTGCCACATTACTAGCTCCTGCCACTGCTGCTTGTCTTCCATCATTAGCAGTTACTGCCACCATTGCCAGGTCTTTCCACAGCTGTTAGCCTGACACCATTTCCTTTACTACTACCTGCTTGCCTATACTACCATTACCAGCTCCTGACACTGATGCTGGATTGCCACCATTGCCAACTCCTTCCACCACTGCTGGCCTGAAACTATTACTAGCTCCTACCACTACTGCTGGTCTGCTACCGTTACCGGTTCCTACTACCATTACCAACTCCTCCCACCTCTGCTGGCTTGCCAACATTACCAGCTCCTTCTACTGTTGCTGGCCTGCTACCATTACCATCTTCTGCCACCACTGCTGACCTGCCACTATAGTTTTTATGCAGCATAGTCTTAGCTGCAATATGTTACATTTTCCCTCTAGGGTCAATCTTGCTCTGCACCCCAACATATCAGGCACGGTAAAGGTGCCACACATAATGTTTCCATAGTTGCAGGGTAAATCATGATCAGTGTCTCCTATTTTACTGTTCTGGCATCAAAAATATCTGTGGCTATTGTCTTTTTGAAACAGTGCACTCTAATTGTGATTTCTAGATTAAAACCTGCCTGGTCTCTCCCTGTAAACTGCAGCCTAGTAAATGTGCTTATATACAGTGCATGGAATCAGTAGAATATTTTCCTGTCTTTTCTTCATGAAACCAAAACACTCCATTGTTGATGTTTGAATAAAAAGGTGAATGTTGTCCCTCCGTTTCAAAATTCTCTAAGAGTTTAAAGGTATAGTCCACCTGTTGCATTTGCATGCACCCCTGGTAAGACCCAAATGCAGCCCTGGTGAGACCCAAACGCAGTCATGGTGAACGCAAACACAGTAATGGTGAGACCCAAAAGCAGCCCTGGTGACATCTGTATGTAGCCCTGGTGAGACCCAAATGCTGCCCTGGTGAGACCCAAATGCAGCCCTGGTGAGATCTCCATGCAGCCCTGGTGAGAGCCAAATGCATCCCTGGTGAGACCTAAACACAGCCCTGGTGAGACCCAAATGCAGCCCTGGTGAGATCTGCATGCAGCCCTGGTAAGACCCGCACGCAGCCCTGGTTAAACCCAAATGTAGCCCTGGTGTGACCCGAACGCAGCCCTGGTGTGACCCGAACGCAGCCCTGGTGTGACCCGAACGCAGCCCTGGTGAGACCTGCATGCAGCCCTGGTGAGACCCAAACGCAGCCGTGGTGAGACCTATAGCCTGTTGCCATGCTCCATTGTTATACAATCAATGATTTTACAGCAATAGAGAATGGCAACCGGCTATAGAGGACTACAAATCTATGATTGCTGGTTGCCACCCAAACACATCCCTGGTGAGACCTGCATGCATCCCTGGTGAGACCCAAACACAGCCCCGGTGATATCTGCACACAGCCCTGGTGATATCTGCACGCAGCCCTGGTAAGACCCAAACGCGGCCCTGGTGTGATCTGCACACACCCCTGTGTAATTGCTGTATTATCATGGATTGATGGGATCAATGATTATACAGCAATGGAGAATGGCTATTGTAGACTACAAATCTCAGCAATCCATGATTGCTGGTTGCCATTAACCATTGCTGAATAATCAAGGATTACTGAGATTTGTAGTCCTCTATAGCCAGTTGCCATTCTCTATTGTTGCATATTCATGGATTGATGGACTCTGTAGTCCTCTATTGCTGGTTGCCATTCTACATTGCTGAATAATCATGTATTACTGAGATTTGTAGTCCTCCATAGCCAGTTGCCATTCTCTATTGATGCATATTCATGGATTGATGGAATCTGTAGTCCTCTATTGCTGGTTGCTGAATAATCATGGAATAAGTTACAGTTCTTCATAATTATAAAGAAACTGCCCTAAAATCATTAGTCTGTATTGTTTTAGAACAAAAGTCTCATATCTCCCTTTAAGAAAACATATTGGTAATTGGTATCGGCAAGTACATGTACTTGGTCTTGAAAAAAATGGTATCGGGACATCCCAAGTTTTAACCTTGTTTTCTTTTTAGAAGAGTTAGATTCAGGGACGTGCGGTCAGGGGAGGCAAGTCTGAAGTTGACAACTTTTTCTCCATTCAGGGAGACTTGTAACAAGTTACACAGCGGGGAAAGCTTCCCTGCTGTGTAACCTGTCATGTACAGAACGCTGCCTGTTATTTACTGCATCCGGCTTTTGACAAGTAATTTAGGTTACACAGCAGCGTGTTTCCCCACTGCTTGTCTAACATAGTGAGGCAAGAGCTGCAACAGCTACAGCTAACCTGTGTTAGAGGCTTGAGCTCTGTGGATGGTTTGGACCAATGGCAAAAAAAAAGAAAAAAAACACTGAGGACATCGATCTCGATGCCTCACCAGTGACGATCAAGTGAAGGACAGGGAAGCTCCTCCCTGTCTCTTCCCTTCCTCGTTCATCCTCCCTCACTCCTCCCTCCCTTTTCCACACATAGCTTGGTGACCAGGCTGGTAGGGGCGGGGCTTTGGCAGGCTGGGGAGGGGGTGGGCTGGGGACATGTCTGGGATGGGCAGGGGGAATGCCTCACCCAGCATTGAAAGGTATCGCACGTCACTGGTTAGATTTCCTGCTGTGGCTGCTATTTGTGCTGCTTAATTCTGGCTTATTACTGCTGGATAAAGCCAAAACTATCTAAAAAGTGTTTTTTTTTCAAGATGAAATGAATCAGATTGGTCTGCTGTTGTATTTAGGTCAAGATAAATGTAAAATGTAATCAATTACACATGCAAAATATATCACAGAATATGGTGTCGCTGTCACTGTCCTTGAGAACTGTACTGTTCTGTAACACCACATACATCTTAAAGGCATCGCTCATGCATTGGAAAGTAATGGTGTTTTTACCGTGTCACCCTTTGAAGTCGCATAAAAGCTGGATCCTAGGTATATTAAGCACCAGAGGTGGTTGATCCAGGGAATATCCGATTGCCTTATGGGATCAGGAAGGATTTTTTTCCCTGTTGGAACAAATTGAACCATGCTTTATTGGTTGTTTTTTTTAGCTTCCTCTGTATCAGTAGGGGGTAACTATGGGCATAGCGTTCTGTTTAGGCTTTTCTTCTTTTTTTTTCATATTCACATTCTCTGTAGGTTGAACTCAATTGACTTTTTTCAACCTGACTAACTGTGTAACTATCCTCTCCCTGCTGAATGGTATTTAAAAAAAAAAATGTTTTTGGTTTAATAAATGTCCCCATGGAAGCACACATCTCCCAATGCCCTTTGCTTGGCAATCCCTTGCCTATTAGCCTTAAAATGCCCAGAACTGATTTTCAAGAATCACCTATTTGACTTTATTAGGGCTTGCAATAGCCAATCTTTCAAAATCTCCAAATTAACTTATAGCTAGAGTTGATGCCAAATTTTTCATGATGTTAAATGTGGGTCAAACTTCATGGATTTAATTAGCCAGATTCAAATCTGAATTTCAGTGTAATTTTTGGTGGGTCAGTTTTCCAAAGGCTTCTGGGAGAAGCAGCTTTGGGTATTGTTTGGTACCCATCAGGCAGGATTGCCAGGAACTTCCCATTCCCAACTGCAGGTGATTGACTTCAGGCACTGTTCAACCCACAATTTTCCACCTGACTCCTTTGACAAAAGTCAACTGAAAAATCAATTTTTGTTGAACGGAGTAGTGCTGACAGGGCCGCCCACAGGTCGAATTTTGGTCCTGCTACATTAGCCACAGTGTATGGCCAGTGTAAGTCATAGTCATTTGAAATGAAGGTGGGTGGCATTACATGGTTACACTTCTTATTTACATGCTAGAAAGTATTCAAGCAGTAACATGTAAGAATAATTAGCCTACAATTTACTTCAGAAATAAACATTTTCCATAGATATTATTTTCCTATTGAGTGGTTGAGATATCAGGACATACCCCAAAAAAATGCATTTACCACAAAAGAAAACTAAATATACACTATGAGCAGAAATTATGAAGCATGTCACTTTTTAAATATCCCTTTAAATGCATAAAACAGAGCTTTGTCATTGTGAAGGGAAAAAAAAAATGTTGGCAAAAAATCCTGCTAATGTTCTCTGGAAAACATTACTAAGTAACCTTCCACTAATTCAGCAATGTCGGATGACTCATTACCACATTTATGTGAACAAATCCTCAAAAACTGTGAATACAGACAAAGACTCTTACACCAGAACAAAGACAGCAACATGTTCACTATAATCACATCTATACCTTTGTTGAACAATAAAAATAAAATATATATGATGAACGAATGATGGAAACTGAGCTAACATGGAAAATGCAAGTAAATAAAAACACATTACATCAAAGTAAAATCCATACAAACACAAAATCAATAATAGGCAGCAGTGCGCTTATGTTAAGGTATTTGAGTTGTGTCAGCTGCTGTGAAACTGGCAGTCCAGTTGCTGTTTGTGTCATTAGGGACAAGCAGTTCAACGGAAGCCAGCGAGCCACAGTGCAAGCTAAGGACTCTGCAATACAGGAATGGTAAGAGCCTAATTCATTTGGACAAATCCATTATGCGGGCATCCCCCCAAGGGTGGGGTTGTATTAAAAAATGCAAGCCAGAAATAATATTTCTAAAAACTAAAGGAAGATGAACTGCTTACAGTGAAAATTAAAGTGCTTTTAAACTTCTGGAAAAAAAGGAAAACCCTTTCAGTAAGCTATACAATATCATGGGCACTTCCCAGATACCCCCATTTAGATGTTCAGAAAAAACCATAGCTTTTATGGACACTTTTGAGCTCCCAAAAAGTTTGACACTCTATTTTAGACTGATACCGTAAGCTGTGTGACAGATAAATGATTTCTCACAGTCAATATGCAGTAAATGGCAGAGGGAAGTCTGTTTGGACAGGAAAAGGGTCCCTGAGCAAGCAGAACAGGCGTTCAAAGGGAGGAGAGTGATTGAAGACAGGCGGGTGGTGGCAACAAATGAGAGCAATCAGTAATCAGTCCTAGATCCTGTGTGGACAGTTTGCTGCAGATGCAGTATGTGTCCCGAAATGTAGGGAGCATGTGTTCAGGTCTGTCGGGCCTTACGGACAGGTGCTCTGACCAAACTGATGTGTGGTGGAAATTGTAATGGTGATCAGTCTTGAAAGAGACTGATTACCATTGCAGTACTGTTTGAGTACTACTCAGAGATAGTACTCAAACAGGCAGAGAGTGTGCCCTAAATAGCCATGAGGCTGGATGTTGTGTTGTGGCTTTAGTAATCTGAAACTAACCTCTGCATCTGACAGTTGTGGAACATCCCATTTAGATAACACAATATAGTTGCACATTTATGTTGTTCCTTTATGTTTTCATTTAACCTACTACTTCTATCACTCAAAACAAACAAAGAGCACCCAATCTAAGTGTAATCATGCTTTTATTGTTAAAAATTTTAAAACTGATTTACTCACAAAGATAGATGTATTCAAGTGCATATGAAAGACTCCTCTCAGTAGGGGTACATTAGCCCATCTGTTGTAGTACAGTCCGTCCTGTCTGCCGGTAACCGCCGACTTCCAGCCCGCACTCGGTACTAACTAGTTTACGCATTTCAGGGGCACACCCTCTTCCTCAGAACCAAAAGGGGAGAGCTGTATGCTAACTGCGCCTGAAGTAGTTGGTATAATCAATACTACTTCTACTAGGTAGAAGATAGTAGGCCCGTAAGAAATGCTCTTTTTTTCTCTCATACACTAATATACACTCTTATGCAGGAGTAAATTGTAATAGAGACAAGCCCAGAGCCCAGAGCCCAGATCTCAGAGCCCTGAAGGGACCCCTTCAAAATCAAGGGTTCATTTATGGTCTTTTGATGACAGAAATTTGGGAGGAATGGATTGAAGGTTATTTGGTTACTAATAAAAAGTATTAAAATATAAATGTTCGGGTGATTAACTTGTACTTCCAGCAATGTGGGATTGTATCCCCCTACACCATTGTATTCATTTTCGTTGTTCATGCCTTGTAAATCCAATAAAAACGACATGCTTAAAAAAAATATATATATAAATGTTTAAGCAGTTGATCGGACACACACAGTGCATGTAGTAGGATGTCATGGCTACAGCACTATCCAGCACCGATGATGTACCTAATTTGGCACTAGATTTTAACTAGCCTGTAATTGCTATTCCCCACTGCACCCCAATTATCTGCTCCCTGATCGGACACTAATACCCTAGTGTTTTCCACTCTGGTACTTTAAAACTAATAACAGGTCATGTTTTACAACCTTGCAGTGAAGTACAATGCTGTGTTGTTTTTGTGTTACTGTCAAGCAAAATGTATTTATATAATATTGTCATTTTTGGTGTGCAGTTGACCATTATGCCTCCTTTACACAGGTTGCTTGCCCTGTACAGCATGAAGGGCAGGTTTATGATGCACCCAGAGTTGTGGGAAGAAGCGTAAGGCAGACCATTCAACTCTATGGAGACGCGGGAGCTGTCCACCCTCCACGCTTTGTCAGCCGCGCACAGATGGTGCATGGCCTTGGACGCAGGCATGATAGATTCAGGTCTGTGCACAATCTGTGGGTTGCTGTCAAAACTCAGAGCTGCGGAAAGCAGCATGTGAGGGCACATGGCTCCTGCGTCTCCATAGATGTGAATGAGATGCTTTTTACCACAGCTCCAGGCACATCAAATACCAGCCCTTCACGCTATATGAAGCAACATGCCCCCTTGTGAATGAGGCCTTCAACAAAAACATCATTATGGACTAGAATCAAGTATGATAGTGAAAGTTACACTGACAAACTGCATTTCTTTTACTGCCCCACCCTTAGCAAAAATGCCAGGGGAGGTGGGGAAAGAGAAGCCAATAGCAGTGTATTGGTGCCAAGAAAGTGCCACCATTCCCAGATTTCTTCCAAACAGCCAAATGACTATCCCTGCAAACCACCCAACTTTGGCCACTGGATCCTTTTAACAAAAGCACATATTATATTTACCAAAGTTTCAAGGAGCTGTATCTATACCTGACACCTATCACTGCTAGGAGCCATGCAGTTCCTGGTATGACCAAATTAATAGCTTGCAATTTCTTGCAAATTAGTAATTTCAGTGCTTAGGGGAATTTTACAGTCTACTTGTCAACAGCCTTATATTTTCAAAGGCAATCACACAAATGTTTTATACAACAGCTGGATTTCCAGGATCTCAGGATATTTGGCTGTAGCACGAGGCAGCTTGTTCGTTGAAGGGCTGGAGAGCTGTACAATAATGAGTGCCTGCAGCAACAATGAAGCATGGTGGAGGATCCTTGCAAGTCTGGGGCTGCATTTCTAGCAATGTTGGAGATTTGGTCAGGATCAATGGTGTCCTCAATGCTCAGAAATACAAACAGATAATTATCTGTCATGCCATACATCAGGGGGGCGTGTGATTGTCCCCAAATTTATTCTGCAGCAGGACAACGACCCCAAACATACAGCTAATGTCATTAAGAACTATCTTCAACGTAAAGAAGAACAAGGAGCCCAGGAAGTGATGGTTTGGCCCCCACAGAGCCCTGAACTCAACATCATTGAGTCTGTCTGGGATTACATGACAGAAGTATTTGAGGCAGCGTACATCCGCAGAAGATCTGTGGTTAGCTCTCCAAGATGATTGGAATAACCTACTTGCCGAATTCCTTCATAAACTGTGTGCAAGTGTATCTAGAAGAATTAATGCTATTTTAAAGGCCAGGGGTGATCACACCAAATATTGCTTTGATTTGGATTTTCCTTCTGTTTATTTACTTTCCATTTTGTTAACTGATAAAAATAAACTATTTACATTGCAGCCAGGTAAGACATCCCCCGAAAATAAGACCTAGTGTCTTTTTTCGTGAAAAAAAATAAAATAAGACACTGTCTTATTTTTGGGGAAACACGGTAGTTCCTAGCCATGTTACTTCAGTTGTTAAGAAACACAATACTGGTGATGGCTACTCAAGGCTTGCCTCCAAATCTAGGCAAATTATAGAGTAGCTATATGAGAACTCTTAACATCCAAAGTGTGATGAGCTATGAGATTTAGAAAAGAAATGCAATGTAGGGGAGGAAAGCACTGAAAGTCAAACAGCAGTCATTAGAAACGGTGGTAGCACATCAGTGCTGGGTATGGTGAGAGAAAGGAGCTCATAATGTGAAAAAATGTCTTATGGATATCTGCAGATGGACTGCTGCTCAAAAACGTGCACACACGCTAGTATGCAATCCATTGCTTTAAGTTCCTGGGAAATAGTGCACGTACGTGAGCCTGCGGAAGCGTGCTCATTAGTGTACAGGTGCACGCTAATTAGTGTGCACACTATCCTATATACATAGACATGAAACCATGGCCAAGTTGCTGAGTGGTCTTCAGCTAGTCCCTGTGTGCCCTGTACTTTGTTCCTGTATCCCGACTTCCTGTGTATGAACCCAGCTTGTGACCAATTGACTCCACTTCCTCCTCCTGATTCGGTACCTCTGTTCTCTGATCTCCTCTGTATGACCCTGGCTTACGTTTCCTGACCCTCCTCCTGATCTGTGATTCGGCACCTCAAGATTCGGCTTCCTGTGTATGACCTTGGCTTGAGCCTGACTTCCGTCCTGGTCTATCACTTGGTGGATCGCTCCACCAGTACCCTGAGCAATGACATCCAGCCAATGCTCCGTTGGCCTCACACTCGTTGCCTGCTCTGGTTTCAAGAGGTCCCGGTGTCATCCCGGTCCTGCCGATTCATCAGCTGGTCCAATTCACTCAAGCGCCTCCTCAAGAACCGGCCAGCCACCAGTATCGGCACCTGTGCTCCACTCTGTCCTTACATCCCCTGTCACTACTTCCGGAGGTGTAGGACGAGAGGCGCACGCGTAGCCTTCTCCTCAGCTGATTCTCCAGTCAGGCATGTGATACATATTTTATTATAATAATAATGTTGTTTACAATTCTGGGTTCTAATGATGATGACATATTCATGCATATAACATAAAAAAGGCAGGATGGTGAAAATGTGACAATATTGGAGATACTATTGTAGATGAGCAATGTAACGTATCCTTACAAAGACAAAATCATGCTTCAACAAGAAACAAGAATGGATGTACTGCAACCCCACTGTCCACCATTTAAACCCCCTGCTGGACAACATGCTGAAGATATTGTCACTGCTGTGCCACTTACTTCTATTCACTCTCCTTATGAAGCTCTGAAATGTGCAACACCCCAGCAGAGAATACTGGGATACTAGCACTAGTAGCATTGCACTATGTAACAAAGTGTAAGCCAGTAGTAAATCATGCTGTGTGCATGTATGAATATGTTATTTCTAAAAGCTGCCCAGGAGCAGAACACATTTCTGGGAATTTTAGAACTGACATGCAAAAGCACTGTTGATTGCAACATAGATAACAATTATAAAAAAAAATTCAATGGATGCCATTTTTGCTTGGTTTTTATGTTATCTTTACTATTTAGAACAGGAATGCAGATGAACAATTTCAAACTCAAAACCTGAGTAAATGACTAAATGGGTAGTCAATCTGGAGGATGAGCATTTTAGGCAAATAGCATTTTAGAAAGGCATCAGGAATAGCAGTAAATTTTTTGTATGACAGGTTCCCTTTAAGGGGAACACACAAAGCAATACAACTGTGTGAGAAGGCACTGATGAAAATACACATTACTAGACACACGCTGCACACTATTTATGGGATAGGGAGTGAATAGAATTCGATTCATAGCCCTGAAATTGGTACATGGCTCTTGAATTTGAGAATCGAATGCTTTCATTAGACTTGTCTCACGCTGCTGTTTTGCTTCGTAACAGTTACCTTTCTTTATAATTTTTTTAAGTTTTGTAGACAACACTTGTAATGACTTTGTCTTAACTAATATAAAAAAAACTTACTAATAAATTAGTGGTAAAAGCCATTCAAATTTAAGTTAACGTTAAATAAAAGAATATGTACCTAATCAAAGAATATACAGCAGGGTTCAAACCCACAAATGGAGGAACTGGATAGTGTAGCGTTTAATATTTTTTCTTCAAGTCAATACAATTTATGAGAGCGTACTTATTATGTATTGTCTACTTATTTATATATCTGTTTCTTTGTGTTTAAATTAATACTCCCTTTTAGAGATCCGTTTGTGAATTCTTTTTTTTTGCCATATGTGTTTCACTGAAATTTGTAGATACGTTGAACTAATCCTCAATTATGCCAATGGCCCAAACATTGAAGTTCGGAAATACAGCTCAGCTAAAGGTTACGGCAAGATCAAAATGTGTCAGCAGCATATCCTGTCTGCAAAACAAGTGTAAATGAATCTGCTTTACAAACTGATAAACGTCCTATTGTTTACAAAAGATTTCTTAACATATTTCTGTTGCTGGATAGGTTCTATGGCTTATTTCTTTCTTCTGCTACTAGTTACTACATTTCCACATCTTTCAATATTGTTCCATTCTTCCTTGTCATATCTTTCTTGTTTAATCAGCTAGAAAGTTAATTTTGTTATACTAACTTGCTTTCGTTGACTTGACGCTGTCAGAACTGCATGTGCTGGTGTTGTTGGCTTTGGTGATCACAGCATGCGCACAACAGTCAAATGTAACTAGTATTTTAAGAACACCTACTAAATCTACAAATACTTCATCAAATTAAACAAACCTATGGCCATGACCTCCCCCTATAACTCATAAATACACTTTGATGATGCTTTCAACAGTGTAATGGAAATGGAAGATACATTCTTGAATTACAGTGAAAGTTTGATTCTACTTAAATACAACCTCAGTAGTTCTGCTGCTGTTATGCCTATGGGCAAAAGAGAGATTTCCCTTCACTTCCTGTCCTGTATCTTCCTATCATGTGGGGAATCCCCTTCTGTCCCCATTGAATGATTTCCTCTTTATAACTGTTCTGATTGCAACCCAAAATTTTGGATTTACCCTCATTCTCATTGCTGGTAATATTGGTGATCAGGACAATTAAAGAGGGTGAATCTAGGCAAGCTAAGACTAATAGCAAGGTCTGGCTAACAAGAAGGATTTGGACTTAGGGATGGAGGCTTCTTCCCACCCAAAGCTCTACAAAGCCCCTGGGCTCTATGAACCATAACAGAACCTATTAAGAGTCTGAGAAAACAATGTTTTCTTCAAATCAGTCATGAACCCTGAAGCCCATCACCATGGGTATGTGAGAAACCTTGGTCTTATATAATTTCCAGCCAGCATTTTTATAATGCCAACATGCACATAAAAAGAGAATATATAAACTAAATGCAATTAAGTAGGGTACACATGGAGGAAATGTCAGCTGATTCCTGCTGAATGAGCCAAAATTCACTCCGTTGGTGATCCTGTTCCTGTTCAATAGACTGACTTTTGCCAAAGGAACATGTTGAAAACTCTTCAGCTGAACGGTGCTTGCAGCTGATTGGCTCTTTGGCTTTCTGACAATGGGCATTGGCTGCTGTCAGAATAAAAAGCGCACAGCAGGAGATTTGTCCATCCATGCAGTTGAACATGGATGGAGGAATCTGTTATATTTTCTTTGTTCAGCCCACAGGTTGAATGAAGAAAATATAAGTGTGTATACCCAACATTAGTGCCCCAAGTGGCAATCAAGACCAGGACCTTGAGTAGCAAACTGAGAATGCTCACTTTGCCTCCATGCAAAACACAAGCGTGGAAAAAAGTGAACTTCTGAAAAAAACAATATAGTTATGTAATATAAAACTGCTCTTTAGCAATGTCTGACCTGTATCTTTTCATATACATTTTGGCAGAGTAATGTTTTTGGCCTGTAGCAGGAAACATTGCCTCACTCAGAAAACTTGCTGCTTCTCTGTGCAATAAAAAACAAGGTAACCCAGGGATAGGCAACCTTGGCACTACAGATGTTGTGAAAGTACAAATTCCATTATGGCTCTGCCTCTTGGAGTTATCCCTGCCTTACAATATCTCATGGGACTTGTAGTTCCACAACAGCTGGGGGCCAAGGTTGCCTACATCTGATCTAGCCATTGGTCTTCAATCTAACAATGCCTTCCTATCTAGCCTGTGCTTCTGTAGCTCACAAAAAGTCCAGGTGCACATACAGTATAAGTATAGTGGTGTTCTCTCTCATAATAATGTTGCAAAAGGAAACACATTCCACCTCTTTAAGTAATTAAGTGGGAATGTGTCAAAAGCACACAAACCATACATGAAAGTGTCATATTTATGGCACTAGACTAGACCACAACCAGACAACACATTCTGGGAAGCAGTTGCTATTCAAGTAATGAAAAAAAAAGGAAGCAAATATTTAAAACCATTAGACACTAAT
This sequence comes from Nanorana parkeri, assembly GCF_000935625.1. Classification (NCBI taxonomy): domain Eukaryota; kingdom Metazoa; phylum Chordata; class Amphibia; order Anura; family Dicroglossidae; genus Nanorana; species Nanorana parkeri. The sequence continues at coordinate 716,614 of NW_017306397.1, read as the reverse complement.
AACACATGCTACATATTGAGACCTCAAAGCAACATACAAAAAGTTAACATAGCATAAGGGATTATTTATATCTTGACAAGATAATGAATTTAAACATATTAACTACATAAAGCAATAACAGAAGAGGTTACAACTGTTCACAATAATGCTCAAACTAGATACTAGAACGTTTAGGGTATATCCAATGTAAGTTTATGTAAAACTAAAAGTTTTTTCTTTTGTTGTTTTGGATAAAGTAGAGATGGTCTCTCTCAGTTTTTCATTGCTGTCTATGTATGTTCTCAATCGGGAGGATGTCTCTTAGTTGCTGTCCTGGTACTGGTGGTCAATGACCATCGGAGATGAGATGTCTCCAGTGAAGACACAAACAGTAATACAACATATGAGGGGGAGAGTTAAAAACTATGAGGAGATATAATAAAGGCTATGGGACAAAATTCTGCTGTTTTGGCTGTATCTAGAACTCTTGCACCAAATTCATAAAATGTTTGCAACTAGGGATGAGCTCAGGTTCTGGCCAAACACATTCCGAACATGAGCTCCTCCAAACTCAGAAGGAGCACTACCTGAACAGGAAATTAAGCTCCTTCCATGCTCCCCAATCAGCTGAGAGCAGGGAATTTCCTGCTACAGCTTGGCGTAAGCAAAGGATCGGAATTACATAATTGTCCTTATATGGCTACATGTCTATATTGGGTAAATTACATTTACCCAATATGGCTATGTGGCGATATAAGGTAAATTATGTCAGCACAAGCATCCTGCCGCTTTGTTTACATACAGCTGCGGGATGGAGAATGCCTGGTCCACACCTGATAAGGTGGAAGCGACCATGGCACTTGCTTATTTGGAGGCACTCGGGATCAGACATAAGTTCGGTCCAAACATGAACTCATCCCTTTTTGTGACAATTGCATAGTTAATACTTACACATGCAACAAATTTACAAAGTTCTTATTTGAAACACTTTTGTAACATTTTACATGACTAACAAATTTATGAACAAATCCTAGCATTTTGGAGTTAAAGTGACACTAAATGCTAATCAGTGCATGTGTGTTGTAAAGTAGTCACCGCCTGAAGCTCACTCCTGTGATGGATTACAATTTCAATACGAATCTGACAAAATTCAAGAAACTGTGAACTCATGGTTCATAGGATTTAAAAAATGTCCTAATATATACGTTTCATACCTTTCATTTTTATCGCTTTTTTTCCATTATGGGCCTAAGTGGGGCCTCATGTTTAAGTTTTGCCTAAGGCCTCGCAAACTCTAGAGCCGCCACTGCTTGGCTGCCATTTCACTCACCTGTACCTTCCTTCCTCAAGCAGACCCTGGAACGTTGCTCACTACTCCCGGGCTCCCTCTTATGGTCAGATTGGAGAGCATCATCTGAGTGAGTCAGAAGGGAGTTTCCTGTCTCTGAGTGATGATGTCACCCCACTCACCATATATTTATATACCACTCAGTCCAGTCTGACCTTGCCCTTGTGTGGTCTTCCTGCTGCTCTGAGTATCCTAATTCCGTGTATGACCTGATCCTGGCTCCTAGCTTGTTCCTGACAACGCTGATTTCCTGGCTCCTGCTCCTGGCTTGTTCCTGACAATGCTGATTTCCTGGCTCCTGCTCCTGGCTTGTTCCTGACAACGCTGATTTCCTGGCTTCTGCTCCTGGCTTGTTCCTGACAACGCTGATCTCTGTGTTCCTGACCCGGCTTGGACGACTACCCTCTCCGGCTCCTGATTCTGGCTTGTTCCGGTTTAAGACTCTGCTTACTCCTGTGGACACTGTTCTTAATAAATATTTTAACTAGCACCTTTTGCTTGTCTGGTTTTCATTGTGCTCTGACAACAACACACGCAGGGACCATGGGGAACAAAAGTAGCCACCCTCCATAAGAAAAGACTGTGTCAACATGAATTCAGAGATGATCTGAGGATCTACAGCCGACAAATAAGATACATTTTTGTTAATAGGTACTTCAATGTATTCTTAAGATTTATTTCCTGAGTTTAATTTCTCATTTTAAAAATACCGAAGGAAATTTTAGTCCAAAGTCATTTTGAAGTAGGCAGGGCCATGCTAAGCCCTCCTATTACTGATTGCTAGGATGCTGGAGCTGTGCAGCAACAGCATCATATCAACCAAGGCGACAGCATAATAGCAATCAATGATGTTGTGCAGTCTACAGGCTGAACATGCCCTGAGGACAGTGTGTCTGCGGTATAGACTTTCTGGCCATAGCATCACTCCATCATTCCAAGTTATGTCAGATTGTTATCGCTGTTTGTGGTCCAACTGGTGACTTGGGCAGGTAAGAAAGGGAAATTCTCACTAATTGGTACATGAGCAACCCCCGCCCCCCAACCCCCCCTGGTTAAATGCAAACACAAAAGATTTTTCCATTGTGTTGCCAATATGAATTACAGGGTACAGCCACTGGTGGTTTTATACATCTATTCCACGCTACTTAACAACATAGTCTAGCTTTTAGTTGCAGCTTTTAAAGACAGAATTGTTCCTTGAATTCTGAAGTACCCTTTTCTTTGTTCTCATGGTAAAAACAGAGCAGTTAGATTGCTTAGGGCTTCCCATCTGAAGGGTCGTGCTACATGCTGTAGGGAACACTCAGTGGCACCTTAACTGAATTTGTACATTCTTGATTCTTGTAGTTGTTGGTTACGTTTTTAGATTGGAATAGGTTAGTTCTGTTAAAAATATATAGCTTTGTTGCATCAAGCATGTGTCCTGTGGCCTGCCTAGAGGCCAAGCAAAGAAAGCACACAAAAGAATAATCCATTGTGTCAGAAGCTCAAGCATCTGTAAATACAAGGTAATACTTACTGTACAGCAGCCCAGTATGATCTGGGAGTAAACTGTTCCTAGGAATGGAAATGGTTGTATTAAAAGCTTAGTCTAATCTTCATAATATACTATGATTATGTGACCCCCAAATGCAAACGATTTTATTTTTTTCGTATTCTTTATACGAAAGAATTTAAAGTATATTCAAGTTACAACAGAAAACATAGAAAACCAGCCAAAGACGTAAGTACAGCAAAGAAAAAAAGGAAAAAGCAACTATAGAAATTATCCCCAGTGCAACCCGGGGATATTCCCTAAAATAAGCTTGCAGGGAAAACAAACAGCATAAGTATACAAGAGCGAAACCAGTAATATATCTATCCCCTACCATAGTTGAGTCTGGAGTGAGTCATGACTAAGGCGGGGCCCGCTCCTATCACTACTCAGGCACCCTAGGGCCCGCCAACCATGTCCAGAACCCGGGTAATTGAGTAAGACAGACCTGGCAAGCTCCTAGGGGCAAACATAATTTTTTTTAACAGTTATGAACTTTGCAACATAATGCAACGTATAGGTAAACCAAATGAACAGTTTGTTGTATCTGAAAATTTTATTTTGCATTTACTGATTGATATTTACTGATTTGCCATTGATGATATAATCAATACAAAATGGATCTGAATTAAAATTAATGGCTGTGTCACAACAATGTAAACATGCAATCACTAAATCACTATACTAAGAAATGTTTCTCCAAAGACATGCAGAATATTACAACATCAAATGACAACCTAGTAAGCCATCTCCCTTTATACATACAATTAAAGATACATTTGAACAACTTTTCAGTGAAACCTAAAAAATGTAAAACACATTTTTCATTGAAAATTAAAAGTACATTAGAGTGGGTACAGGTACACAAACAGAGGTGCCACCTTTAGACGTAGTTCACCATAAATACCATCGTGGCCTAGAACAATTTCCTATAGAATGCAAAATCCAGGTGAATTTTACAACGATGCATTAGAGTCACAGTAACACTAAAAGAAAAACCTTCAAATGAGCTTGACATGATGGGGAAAAATCTAGGGATGTATCGACACCATTTTTTTCAAGACCAAGTACAAGTACTTTCCCTCAGGTACTTGCCGATACCAATTACCGATACTTTTCATTTTTTCAAAAACGATACAGACTAATGATTTTAGGGCAGTTTCTTTATAATTATGAAGAACTGTAACTCAATCCATTATTATTCAGCAACGGAGAATGGCAACCAGCTATAGAGGACCACAAATCTCAGCAATCCATAATTATTCAGCAATGGTGAATAGCAACCATCATGGATTGCTGAGATTTGTAGTCTTCTATAGCCGTTCTCTATTGCTGTATAATCAGTGATCGCATCAATCCATGATTATTAATTATACAGAGGTGTGTGCAGGTCATACCAGGGCTGCGTTTGGGTCTTACCAGGGCTGCATACAGATATCACCAGGGCTGCATGCAGATATCACCAGGGCTGCATTTGGTTCTCACCAGGGCTGCGTGTGGATATCACCAGGGCTGTGTTTTGGTCTCACCAGGGGTGCGTGCAGGTCTCACCAGAGATGTGTTTCGGTATAACCAGGACTGTGTTTGAGTCTCAGCAGAGCTGCGTGCAGATCTCAGCAGGGATGTGTGCAGAATTCCCCAGGGATGCATGCAGGTCTCACCGGGGCTGTGTTTGGGTCTCACCAGACTGTGCGTGGGTCTCAGCATAGCTGCGTGCAGATCTTAGCAGGGATGTGTACAGGTATCCCCAGGGATGCGATGCAAGTCTCACCAGGTCTGCGTGTGGGTCTCTGTGGGTAGGTGCCAAGCTCTCCAGGGCTCTGCATGTGGCTGCTGGGCTCCTTAGGGCTGAAAGTGTGGGATCCAGGCTCGTGCCCAGCTCCAGGGCTGTCCTGGTGGGTGTGGAGCTGTCCTGTTGTGTACCGGCGTCGGGAAGGAGGAGGAGGCAATGTGCATCCGAACAGGCACTACCTAAGACAGCTGCCTGAGGTCCCCAGCAAGTTCAGGACCTCCAGCAGCCAAACTTCCTGAAAATTTTAAAGGGCCAGTATCAGCCTTTAGTATCCGGGCATTTTCAGGAGTACAAGTACTCCTGAAAATGCCCTGTATTGGCCCCGATACTGATACCAGTATCGGTATCGGGACATCCCTAGAAAAATCACGCGAAACTGTGTCATGTCGGCTGTGTAGTTGATAGTGTCCTTAACAACGAGTGATGCTGACAGTGGATGGAGCCTGATGGGGATGTGAGGGACTAGTTCCCTATCACATGGGTCTGATGCCTATGTGTGGCAAAATTTATCGCAACCGGTTTACTAAGGGGGACACTTGCACGGCCCTGAAACGTTGCAATTTTTTATGTAACAAATATGCGTGCATAAAAGACGCTTTATTTTCTAACACTATCCACCGGTGTGCTGGTGACATTTCTGATATACATTGGGAAGTGCCGCGCCATCCGCAGTCGCTTCAGCACACATCTTTCGGCACAAAGGACATTTGGTAAGGAGTGTGGCAGTTACCTACAGTTAGTTCCCTATCAGGTCTGCTTCCCTTGTGACTGACAGCAGGTAGTGAGTGGATTCCACAGCCAATAGCAGGCTGTCTATTGGATATGGAATCAGCTCACAGCCTGTCAGTCACAAGGGAGGAGGACCTCATGGGGAACTAGCTTGTCATAAACCCCATCAGGCCCCGCACACTGTTAGCATCATTGGTTGCTAAGAGCTGTTGCCAGCATACTGTTATGATTGAACATTTTTTGGCAGCATAATGTCACAATGGCCCATTTGTTGACAGCATGTTGTTACGATTGCCCGTTTGTCACCCACATATTATCATCATTGCCCATTTGTTGCATGCTTACTGTCACAATTGCTGCCTGTGTATTGTAATGACTGCTGATGTGATGTGGCTACTGTTGTTTGGGTATTGTATATGATTTCCTATAATAATTAAAGAGGAAAACCTGGTAAAGAAAAAACTAACCGTTGCAGTGGGGCTACCCCTACATTGCAAGGGTTAACTGCCCATTTTGTCTAGGGGACTCAAATAAAGCAGATTTACTCAGCTCATTCTAGCTCCTTCTATGGTCAGCACTCACCACTCTTCCCCTCCACTCTGGCTATGGAGTGTCCCTTAGTGTCCTCATGTCTAATGCAGGTCAATGTACCTGCATAAGACATGATGATGTCAACGTTCCTTAGACCACCAGAGCCCAGGTGCAAAGAAGCTGCAGGGATTGGTTTAGCACTCCGAAGGGAGCCGGTGGGACATAGGATCAGGCAAGTAAATGTGCTTTATTTGAGCCCCCTAGAGAATAAAAAAAAAAACAGTTAACCCTTGCAGTGCAGAGGTAGTCTCACTGCAAGGGCACATTTTTTTGTTTGGCTGGAGTCCTTCAACTGCCTATAATCCAGAAAAAGTTGGCGGCTGTAACAGTAGATAACAATTAACTCAAATAAAATGAGAGTTTATCAAGGTTTTATTTCTATATGTTCACAACATCTTCATTTATTAAAACAACTTCTTCATAAAAACATTTATGTCAAAAATGTAGTAGAAATAAATAATAGGTCATCTCTCTGAGGGATTGTCCCACATTTTTCCACTGGGCCAACATATAATACAACCATGATATCCTCTTGTTATACACATTCAATATCTATAATGTACATATAATTAATGTTAGCAAGGATAGGTTGAAAAAGATGGTACTTCCAGCTATAGGAACAAGTACTCGATGCGATTCACAGAACCACATGGAATTCTGCTTTCTCAAGATACCCTCAGATGCATATTAATACAACATCTTTGATCTGTTTAAAACAAGAATACTGTAAGCAGATGGTATATAATCTCCAGTAGTACACTCATTTTTAATATATGTATGTTAGCTTCAAGACAATCAAACCAAGAGACTATATCCATTTAGACCTATGGTGGCGGCATAAAACTCCCCTACTGGTAGACATAGGGGTACATATTCAGGAGAAAGGACCATTCACACATACCAGACCCTATAGTGAGTCTACAGTATATAAAGGAACCAGTACCATTAAACATTCTATTCAGTACAATGCATCATGAAAATGCTGGTGACCTACTAATGATTATGTATGCCAAGATGTTACCTTATAAGATCCCACTATAGGATACAGGGCTGTTTTTCTTTTCACATAGCTTCCCTAGGAGCCAAAGGCAGAGAATGATAGTTCCTCCTTTTCCATCCGTATAGGACATAGAGCTACAGTACATACAGTAGGACATAGATCTACATTATAACCCATACGGATAGAAAGGGAGGAACTATTGCTCTATGCCTTTGGCTCTTAGGGGGAGCTATATGAAGAGAAAACAGCCCAGTATCCTAAAGTGGGATTTTATAAAGAATTATCTTGGCATAATCTACACACACAGGCATGGCAAGGCAAAGCTTCTCCCCTTCCCCCTTGCTCCCCTCTTCTTCCTTCACCAAGCTAGTAGATTGACATCTGATGGAGCTGTTCATAAACATGATGCCTGTAAGTTCTTAGGCAAAAATGGGTAAGAGCCATAATCTGGTTCTATTGCTGTCTTCAGTTGACAAGTTTATGCCTGACTTCCTGGAGCCACTAAGCCTGGAAGTGAGGGGAAATCTCCCCAACAGGAAAAAAAAAAACCACCCGAAGAGTCTGTTCACACCACAGAATTGCACTAAACGCAAAAGAATGTGTGTTGTGCGCATGCTGTTGCACAGTGCACTCCACCACACACTAAGTAATCTGGTGAATTGCCATTTATTTGAATGGCACCACAATGCCCTTCCTGGCAGTCGGGTACTTCCCAATCTAAGCACCAATGTCCCCAGCAGATCAGATCTGCCCTGTACTCTCCGATCTAAACTCCCATGTCTCCTGCAAATCATATATCCCCTGTACTCCCCCATCTTAGCTCCAATATCCCCCCGCAGATTAGATCTGTCCTATTCTCCCCAATCTAAGCTCCGATGTCACCAGCAAATCAGATCTGTCCTATTCTACCATATCTAAGCTCCGATATCCCCCCGCAGATCAGATATGTCCTGTACTCCCTGATCTAAGCTCTAATGTCCCCCCGCAGATCAGATCTGTCATGTACTCCCTGATCTAAACTCCAATATCCACACGCAGATCAGATCTGTCCTATTCTACCTGATCTAAGCTTTAATGCCCCCGCAGATCAGATCTTTCCTATTCCCCCCAATCTAAGCTCTAATGTCCCCCGCAGATCAGATATTTCCTTTACTCCCCAATCTAAACTACAATATCCCCCCACAGATCAGATCTGTCCTATTCTCCCCGATGTAAGCTCTAAGGTCCCCCGCAAATCAGATCCGTACTGTACTCCACAATCTAGGCTCCAATATGCCCCCTAAATCAGATCTGTCCTATTCTCCCCGATCTAAGCTCTAATGTCCCACACAGATCAGATCTGTCCTGTACTCCCGATCTAAGCTCTAATGTCCCCCCGCAGATCAGATCTGTCCTGTACTCTCCAATCTAAGCTCCAATATCCTCCCGCAGATCACATCTGTCCTGTACTCCCCGATCTAAGCTCTAATGTCCCCCACAGATCAGATCTGTCCTGTACTCCCGATCTAAGCTCTAATGTCCCCCCGCAGATCAGATCTGTCCTGTACTCTCCAATCTAAGCTCCAATATCCTCCCGCAGATCACATCTGTCCTGTACTCCCCGATCTAAGCTCTAATGTCCCCCACAGATCAGATCTGTCCTGTACTCCCGATCTAAGCTCTAATGTCCCCCCGCAGATCAGATCTGTCCTGTACTCTCCAATCTAAGCTCCAATATCCTCCCGCAGATCACATCTGTCCTGTACTCCCCGATCTAAGCTCTAATGTCCCCCACAGATCAGATCTGTCCTGTACTCCCGATCTAAGCTCTAATGTCCCCCCGCAGATCAGATCTGTCCTGTACTCTCCAATCTAAGCTCCAATATCCTCCCGCAGATCACATCTGTCCTGTACTCCCCGATCTAAGCTCTAATGTCCCCCACAGATCAGATCTGTCCTGTACTCCCGATCTAAGCTCTAATGTCCCCCCGCAGATCAGATCTGTCCTGTACTCTCCAATCTAAGCTCCAATATCCTCCCGCAGATCACATCTGTCCTGTACTCCCCGATCTAAGCTCTAATGTCCCCCACAGATCAGATCTGTCCTGTACTCCCGATCTAAGCTCTAATGTCCCCCCGCAGATCAGATCTGTCCTGTACTCTCCAATCTAAGCTCCAATATCCTCCCGCAGATCACATCTGTCCTGTACTCCCCGATCTAAGCTCTAATGTCCCCCACAGATCAGATCTGTCCTGTACTCCCGATCTAAGCTCTAATGTCCCCCCGCAGATCAGATCTGTCCTGTACTCTCCAATCTAAGCTCCAATATCCTCCCGCAGATCACATCTGTCCTGTACTCCCCGATCTAAGCTCTAATGTCCCCCACAGATCAGATCTGTCCTGTACTCCCGATCTAAGCTCTAATGTCCCCCCGCAGATCAGATCTGTCCTGTACTCTCCAATCTAAGCTCCAATATCCTCCCGCAGATCACATCTGTCCTGTACTCCCCGATCTAAGCTCTAATGTCCCCCACAGATCAGATCTGTCCTGTACTCCCGATCTAAGCTCTAATGTCCCCCCGCAGATCAGATCTGTCCTGTACTCTCCAATCTAAGCTCCAATATCCTCCCGCAGATCACATCTGTCCTGTACTCCCCGATCTAAGCTCTAATGTCCCCCACAGATCAGATCTGTCCTGTACTCCCGATCTAAGCTCTAATGTCCCCCCGCAGATCAGATCTGTCCTGTACTCTCCAATCTAAGCTCCAATATCCTCCCGCAGATCACATCTGTCCTGTACTCCCCGATCTAAGCTCTAATGTCCCCCACAGATCAGATCTGTCCTGTACTCCCGATCTAAGCTCTAATGTCCCCCCGCAGATCAGATCTGTCCTGTACTCTCCAATCTAAGCTCCAATATCCTCCCGCAGATCACATCTGTCCTGTACTCCCCGATCTAAGCTCTAATGTCCCCCACAGATCAGATCTGTCCTGTACTCCCGATCTAAGCTCTAATGTCCCCCCGCAGATCAGATCTGTCCTGTACTCTCCAATCTAAGCTCCAATATCCTCCCGCAGATCACATCTGTCCTGTACTCCCCGATCTAAGCTCTAATGTCCCCCACAGATCAGATCTGTCCTGTACTCCCGATCTAAGCTCTAATGTCCCCCCGCAGATCAGATCTGTCCTGTACTCTCCAATCTAAGCTCCAATATCCTCCCGCAGATCACATCTGTCCTGTACTCCCCGATCTAAGCTCTAATGTCCCCCACAGATCAGATCTGTCCTGTACTCCCGATCTAAGCTCTAATGTCCCCCCGCAGATCAGATCTGTCCTGTACTCTCCAATCTAAGCTCCAATATCCTCCCGCAGATCACATCTGTCCTGTACTCCCCGATCTAAGCTCTAATGTCCCCCACAGATCAGATCTGTCCTGTACTCCCGATCTAAGCTCTAATGTCCCCCCGCAGATCAGATCTGTCCTGTACTCTCCAATCTAAGCTCCAATATCCTCCCGCAGATCACATCTGTCCTGTACTCCCCGATCTAAGCTCTAATGTCCCCCACAGATCAGATCTGTCCTGTACTCCCGATCTAAGCTCTAATGTCCCCCCGCAGATCAGATCTGTCCTGTACTCTCCAATCTAAGCTCCAATATCCTCCCGCAGATCACATCTGTCCTGTACTCCCCGATCTAAGCTCTAATGTCCCCCACAGATCAGATCTGTCCTGTACTCCCGATCTAAGCTCTAATGTCCCCCCGCAGATCAGATCTGTCCTGTACTCTCCAATCTAAGCTCCAATATCCTCCCGCAGATCACACCTGTCCTGTACTCCCTAAGCTCTAATGTCCCCCGCAGATCAGATTTACCCTGTACTCCCCGTTCTACGCTCTGATGTTCCTATCAGATCTGTCCTGTACTTCCTGATCTAAGCTCCAATATCCCCCAAATATCAGATCTGTCCTATTATCTGAAATCTAAGCTCCAATATCACCCTGCAGATCAGATCTGTCCTATTCTCCCCACCCGCAGATCAGATCTGTCCTGTACTCCCTGATCTAAGCTCCAATATCTTCCGAAGATTAGATCTGTCCTATACTTCCCGATCTGAGCTCCTATATCCACCCAGACATCACATCTGTCATGCACTCCTTGGTCTAAGCTCTAATGTCCCCCGCAGATCAGATCTGCCCTATTCTAAGCTCCAGTATCCCCCTGCAGATCAGATCTGTCCTATTCTCCCTGATTTAGGTCGTGTCCCCCAGATCAGATCTGTCCTGTACTCCCCGATCTAAGCTCCAATATCCCCCCAGAGATCAGATATGTCCTGTACTGCCCGATCTAAGCTCAAATATCCCGCCAGTGTCCCTCTGCAGATCGGTTCTGCCCTGTACCACCCGATCTATTATCCGATGTCAGTCTGCAGATCACATTTGCTCTGTACCACCCGATCTATTATCCGATGTCCCTCTGCAGATCGGATCTCCCCCGTCCTCCCATCACACCGCCCCGTCTACTCATAGCAGGACCTCCATGGGGCGGGGCCTCGTCTGCAGCAGCTTGTGTTACTTAGCCCGTCCGCTGATCCAATGGCGTGCTGGGGGCGTGTCCCGTGCTTCGTAGGCAGAGCCTTGGGCAGCCAGGAATCGGGAGGCCCCTTCCATTGCCTCTCATAGGTTTCATGCTGGCAGGGATTTACTGGAGTAGCTGCACACGTCGATCGACCTGCTGTCCAAACCCCCCATTTCAGCGATACATAAGGTAACAGTAAGCCTCCTGCGAGCTCCTGTCTCCCCCGAGGTACTGCTTGTCACCCCCGGGCTCTGCTTGTCTGGCTGATGGAAGAATAGTAGCGAGCAATCAATAAAAGAAAGTTTCCTGCGCACATCTGAGCTGTGATGTGATCCCTGGCATGGCACAGCCTGGCACCCCGGACCTCACAGGGGGGGGAGGAGGGAATGGGGGTGGGGGGTCTGGTGCCAGTGCGGAGAGTGGAACTTTGGAAGAGGATGTGGAGTGGGCTCAGCATCCCTTCTGCAGTCCGGATCTACCCACTCTCATTCTTCTGTGCATCTGTAATGTCTTTCACTGACACCCCCTCCCCATTCCCCAAATTGTGACGGAAGGGAACGGTGTCACCTCGCTGGGTCCAGCCTGCCTGTCTCCTGTGCCATAGGGATGCCCTTTAATCGCAGATCTGGTCCTAGCTGGCTTATCTGATCGCAGAGAGTGCAGGCGGGTGTGTGCCATGGTCGTGTCTGTTGGAAAGGCTGGCGATCCTTGCCTGTGTTTTGTTAGGAAGCAGCCTCCATCATACCCTAGCATTCCAGGAAGGCTCTCAGTCTGTTAGATCCGTGCATCTTTCTGCAGCCTTCCATTTGGCTGGCGATCACTTATTGTGTTCTCCCTGCCAAATCCCTCTGTGCTCTGCATTCACTGCCACTTGTTAGCTCTGTGGGCAGCTCAGTGGTTAGCAATTGTGTCTTGCAGCACTGGGCTCCTTAGTTGCAATCCCAGCCAGGATGCTATCTGTATGGAGTTTGCATGTTCTTGTACTTTGGTAGATTTGTTGGCTCTTGTCTAAATTGGCTTTGGTATGTGCGTTCTGCATGCTGGTCCCATGCCCATGTGATATAGGATTTTTACTTGGTAGTTTTTTCGAGGTAGCCCAGATAGCAAGAAATTGTGCTGCAAGTTTGAAAATGACTTGCTAAACTATTACAGACTTGACAAGCTTCACAATTTTGTTGCACAATTACAGTAAGTCTGCATTGCAAGTCTCCAGACCAGCGAGCTTGCAGAGCTCTTGCTAAGACCTGCAGGACTCTTGCTGTAGACTTGCCAAGCAAATTTGCTACAAGTTCAAAAAGTGTCACCTAGAACTTGTGCTGCAAGTGCTATGCAAGTCTACAACTTGCCAGGAATGTGTGCAGCAAGTTAACAAAATTACAATTTCACCCCGCCACAAGTTTGTAGCAAGTTATCCTTGCTATCTGGGAGGTCACCAGGTCTTTCCTCAGCCCTCCCCATTTCTTAATCATACATCACAGGACACTGGTTTATTCTTTTTGCCAGTGTCTGATCACCTAAAAGTAGCTGCATAACCCATCCATTGAAGAGGTAACTCCCTGTGATGTACCATCGAGAATAAAGTATACGTGTCTGCTGAAAAATCAGTTTCTTGGCGTACATCACAGGACACACAGAGTTAATTCTTCAACGGATGGGTTATGCAACTACCTTCGGGTGATTGGACGCTAGCAAAAAACTGTCATTGAAGAATGAACTTCTTGTGATGTATGATCAAAAATTGGGGAGGGTTGAGAAAGGACCTGGCAACCTACCTCGTATAAAGAACCCGCCAAGAAAGTTCTATGGAAAAAGGCTCTCAAGCATAGCAGATAAGGTGCCCAGAGAGCTGGTCCACAGGATCACTGAGAGTTGGGTATGACTGAACAGATATCACAAACACAGGCTCTGTAATATCAGCTATTGGAAGTCTTATCAGGCTGCCATGACTTTCTCAAGTCTCCTGTCTGATAATACCTGGATCCGAAGGTGACAACGTTTTGTGAGCATGTGTCAGGTCATTGTTGATCCTGATTGTTTGTAAACAATGGGTGGTAAGTGTCTGTGAAGGTTTTCATTTATCCTTATCAGGGTAGGCAACATTAGCACTCCAGCTGTGGTGAAACCACAAATCCCATCATGCTTCTGCCTAAGGGAGTCATGTCTGTGGTTTTTACTCTTGCAGTGCCTCATGAAACTTGTAGTTCTACAACAGCTGGAGTGCCGAGGTTGCCTACCCTTGGTCTAGCTAGTAGTAGTTAGTCACAACCGGACTTGTTCTGTAATACTGAAGATGTTTTGCCACTTATTTAGGTAGCTTCCTCAGCTCTTCTTCACAGAAAAAGGTCAGTTGAATGTGACTACTAGCTCTTCCAAAACTAGTATAAGTGAGAACCTTCAAAGACAATGTTGAAGACATTAAAGTAGCTTCCTCAGTTCTGAGTATCAAGGACTTACCCCAGCATTTATAGCCACATTAGTCACTTGTGGTCATGAACATGGCTACCTTAATCCAATCACTGTGGACTGTGTCAAGATGGATGATGGGGTTAAGTACCTGGCTCTCATTTGAACTGATGGAGTTACTTGGAAGAGTGGTTAACTTCTCCAACATTGCTTGGAAGAGTGGTTAACTTCTCCAACATTGCTTGGAAGAGTGGTTAACTTCTCCAACATTACTTGGATGAGTGGTTAACTTCTCCAACATTACTTGGATGAGTGGTTAACTTCTCCAACATTACTTGGATGAGTGGTTAACATTACTTGGATGAGTGGTAAACCTCTAAAACATTACAGAACATGTCCAGATGATTGTGACTAAATGCCACTAGCTATAGTGTGTGGTGAGCTGTCACACCACATTGTCCATTGCAATTTGCAAGCCATTGTATCCGCGTGCAGTGCTATACATTAGGTAATACAGTAGCCAGGGTGACATTCGTAGCCGTTTCCCCTGTCAATAGTTCCAATTAACCTCTGAGAAGACGTGTGGGAAAACAAACAGGAGAGTTTTCCTTGCGCGCATCAGAAATGCATGGCCCGAGGCAGACCCAGGGAAGAGACTGAAGGAAGCCTCTTGTGCAGCACGTACTGTCTGGCACACACAGTTCTGCCAGATGTCACTCAGGTGAGGCCATAGCTCCTCCTAGAACAAAACCCCAAAGAATCTGAAGCCTCCAGCTATCTGGAAAGACACTGCAAATGTCTGGATCCAGGGGGCACGTTGGAGAAATTGAGGCATGCTGCTGCCATTTCACTCTGAATCATCTCAAGCAGCTTTTCTCATTAAAAGCATTGTAGACCTTGATCATCACAAGCTTTTTAATACTCTAAAGAAACATGAACTATTTTACTGTAAGATCTTCAGGCATTCAGCTGTAAGCACAATTAAAGCGTTTGCTCAATATCCTGACTACAGATTGTTACTTCCAAAACTGAATTGTGGTAATCCAGTCTGTTGATAGATACAACTACTGTTTATTATCTGCATAAAGATCTATTGGCTACCTGGTGGTGATGGGATTACTGGTATTAAAAGCTGCTACTTGTAGTTCCACACCAGCTGGAAAACCTAAGAACCATCCCGAATTAGTCCCACCAGGGTAACCTTTGTATACATAGAAGCAGTATGTTTGTGCGTGATGTTTTATAAATACAGGGAAAGCATTGTGAGTCGGTAAACATAAATTACTTTATACAGTAAACAAAGTGGCCCCATGCAAAAACATCTGTAGGATGAACTTTCTCAGACCATTGTCCATAGCAGGTTTTCCATTATATTCTACAAGTCTGGTTTGAAGAATGTAAGAAGCGTCTGGTGTTAGGCGCATGGAGACTAGTGGACCACTGATTATGTTTTAGCTTGGCTGGTTTGAAGGGGGCAGTGCGCTACTGTGTGTCTTATTGGTGTATGTATGCCTGTGTGTCTTATTGGTGTATGTGTGTGTGTAT
>NW_017306397.1:645569-701087 GCF_000935625.1 Nanorana parkeri | reverse complement strand
GATGCAAGCAACCTGAGTCCTTAGCCCGAAAGCTTGCATCTGTAATAAGTTTGCCAACAGTATCATTTAAACTTCAATGGCTAGCATGGTACAATACACTAATAGTAGGCATACAGATATAATAATAACAATATATAATAACTTATTACAGATGCAAGCTTTCGGGATAAGGACTCAGGTTGCTTGCATCGCTAATAACTCGTCCACTAAAGGATATCACTTCAACTCCAAACTTTCTGCACTGAACGATGGTGACTAACGCAGTACAATACTATTCTACTGATATATAAGATGAGTAATCTGTGACATAAAATGTATCTATATACAAATTATCACTTAAAATCCAAACTTTCTGGATATTGTATAACAGGCATCATCTTCTTCCTGTACATATGTAACTTATCTTTGTCCAGATTCAGACTTTTTGCATATTGATGCATTGTGGGATCTTGCCCTGGAGACAGGAGTTATGTGAGAAGAGAAAAAAGTATTTAAAGAGGTGGAAACAGGAGACGATGGGTACACAACTGAGGGATGCCACCTAGGGGCTGGAATGCAGGTTCACTGGTGTGTTTGTATACCACCTTTGATGTAGATAACAAACAATCCCACAGTTATTTGAAATGACAGAGCTACTAATACAATTGAATGGTGTAGACTGAGGCAGTCTATAGATGTTTGCATTTCCGATCTGATGGGGCTTAAGTCGCTTCCCACAGTTTCATAATATCCTGTTTAGATGTAATTTATCATTGTGATTTTTAGGGTTGCACAGATACCAAGTACAGTACTCGGTACAAGTACGAGTACATGTACCGATACTTTTGAGCTCCAAGACTACACTAGAGAAAAATTCAAAAGTTAGGAGGCAGCTGTCATTTGTAAGCAGCACACGGAGCTCCTGGGATTTGTACATCTCTGTTTTAATGTTCGATTTTGTTTTTATAAATATAAATAAAGGGATGCACAGATACCAGTTTTGCGAGTACGAGTACTGGTACTTGCCGAGTACTTACAAGTACGAGTACTGATACAATTTTGTTTATTGTCATGTGACAGTTTTTCTAAAACAATACAGACTAATGATTTCAGGACAGGGGTGGAGGGCCAGAGCCAGGTCCCAGCTGCAACCGCTGCAACCCTGGTAGTTCTCATGAAAATGCCAAGTATCTGCACTGGTACTCGAAAAGTATCTGTGCATCCCTAGTGATTTTGTTTTATTATACACTGTAAAATGTAACACTGCTCGAGGGGAATGTTTTTAGTGGCACATTTTTAAAAGTGTGTTTTGTCTGGGGTATGATATATTGAAAAGGTCACCTGCACACCTATAATTTGTGTCAACAATCCATCTTCTTTGATGATGCAGACTGTCACATAACAACATTTGGGGGCCACGCAAGGTCCCCTTCAGGTTTTCCATAGTTACTACAGCACCCTCTTTTATACAAAGTGGTTCCGGTAAGGAGTGCAGCAGTTCCTCTGAAAGATTTTGTCTATAGTATGGACAGAGTATGGACACTTTGAGGGGAATTTATCAAAACTGGAGCAGACAGATTCTGGAGCAGTTGCCCAGAGCACCCAATCAGCTTCTTTCTTTCATATTGAAATGTTGACTGAACATACTGAAGAGAAAATCTAATTGGTTACTGTGCTCCAGATTCTGTCTGCTCCAGTTTTGATAAATTCCCCCTTTTGTACCTTGCCGTACATTATGCGCATTGTGTCAGTTCTGGGGCTGCAACCAACTAATCGATTAATCAATTATGAGAATAGTTGTCAACTATTCTCATTATCGATTAGTTGGTTGGATCAGTAACATTACAGGTCTGTGTTAATATAGTCCTGGCATGTTTTCAATGTACAGCAATAAAATTCATAGAAAATGTTTCTTTTGTCACTAAAACACCTTGCTAAGGGCCGGTGCACACCTGGGCAATCTGTGGCCGCGCGGCAATCGTGCACAATACCGGATCACGGAGTCGCCCATCACCGACGATTGTGCTGTGGGTGCCATTATTTTCTAATGGCACCCCAGTCGTGCCAGGCGGATTGCGCGATTTCCCGCTGTGATTCTGCCTGTGCACCCGCACACAATCGCGGCTAAAACAGCTGCGCGTGATGTTTCCCCCCAAAAAAAGGTACCTTTTATCTGTGATTGGAGCTCAGATGTACCCCATTGTAATCACGCGTCCCGGATCGCTCAGGGCTTCACCAGGCCTTAAGCTCCAATCATGTGACTTTGTCTAGTCTGAGATGTTGCCATTTGCTGCAAGCACAAGGAAGCATTTCCTTTAGCACAGTAAACTCCCAGTTGTCCGGCACCCACAGGGATCAGTAGGTGCCGCACAACTGTGATTTCTGGTTACTTGAGAGTAAATAGTAAAGCGCTGAGAAAGTTCTCTCTCAGGTCCACTCCTCTGAAATTTGAAATAGCCAATAGCAGGCTAGTTATTGCTTCCCATTGTTTACATTCTGCTGCGGACCGCAGAATCTAGCCACCGACTGGCATTAAGATGTAAACAAAGAATTGAGTTAGCAACTATATAAATTTAGCTGCTAACACATTTTTGTCGCCATGTCTATCAAGCAACCGCAAAAAAAAATGGAGGACTTATTTGTCCTGATATTTTTGCCATTTGCTTGAGAGTGCCGGTTGCTTGAATGCCGGATATTGGGAAGTTTACTGTAGATACTGACTCTGGATGATACCTAAACAAAGGTGACTCCGTCAGGTGTGAGTCCAGCCTTAAATAAAACACAACAACCATATTGCCATTGTCCTGGCAGACCAAACTGATAAAATATTTGTATTTTTATCATTTGTACTTTTTATATTTTTTCTTATAATTGCAGGTGACCTTACTAATAATGAGCTTTTTTGGGTGTTGAATTATATTAATATATGTTGTTGGCTTTTACCTTCCTTGATTAATTTATACCTGTAAATAAAGTTATTCTGTCATGGTGCTACTTTGTTTTTGGGACGGATGCTGTTAATTGTATGTATTCCAACTTCAATTTTTACTTTCCAAAACAACAGTTCTTTTTTTTTTTGTTTTGTTCTGGCAGCTGTTTATTGAATGACTTTTATTTTGACTTAGGTTTGTGGTTTTAGGTCATAAGTTACATCCTCTGTTATTATTGGATGCGTAGGACAGTGTTGTTTAGACTGGTGGTGCTGAACACTGGTCATCAGGTTTAATTAAAAGTTCATTGTTTCCCCAACATGAGGTAGGGACACCTATATTAAGTTTAAAACCTTTGTAGTTTTGTGTAGAGTAGGGACAGGTTAGATCTTCTTTCAGGTTTTTATTTCGCTGTGTTCCATATTGGTAAGGAAAATGTATAAGGCTGACAATGCACGCTCTCCTCCTGAAAATGCTAGTTGCCTGACTATTACTGACTTCATCCCCAATCCTGATCGGCATATTTGTTCTGGGTCATTAACTTAGAAACTTTTGAAACCACTGGATAAGAGATGCAGCCAGTTAACGTGCAATTTCAGAAGGATGCCAGCAATTCAGCCTCTCCCTCACTAGAGGTTTCCAGTAATGAAACCTGTACTAACAAAAGCTGCCATTTTGAAAAGGCTAACTACCCTGCTGTGTCCTATTTTGGTGAGGATTGCTTTACTAAGGGCTTGTTCACACCATCTCCAGACCAGAATTTTTTTTTTTATCTGCACCAAAAATGCATACACAGTTTATCCAATGGTTTTAAATGAGGCTAGTTCACACTATTGCGTTCAGTTCAGAGCTTTTAAATAAAAGTACAGCATGCTGTATTTTTTTTTCTGCACCGGAACACAAACAAATGCATGCAAACGCATCAGAACACACCGGAGCATGCTTAAAACCCAAGCTGAACCAACTGAAAACAAACTGCAACACATCAAAAATGCATCAATAAAGCACATACATGCGTTAGAAGGAAAGTATCCAGATATGGTCTAGATTTGGTGTGAACAAGACCTTAAAGAAGAACTCCAGGTTAATTTTTGTATTAACCTCTGCAGTTGGGTTACCCCTGCACTGCAAGGGTTAAGTGCTTGTTTTTGGCTAGGGGCAAAAATAATGATGTTATACTCACCCGATTCTCTGAGATGGCTTGCTATAAGACCAATCCCTGGAGCCTCTCTCCCCCTCCAATGCAGATCAATGGTCCTGTGAGTCATCATAATCTATACAGTGTATAGGATGTGAGGACGTTTAAGGACATAACATTGCTGCTGCTGCATAGGAGAGAGGCAGCCGGCTGGCTTGGAGGATTGGGTGAGTATAGCTTTATATTTCACCCTCGGCAAAAATGAGCACTTAACCCTTGCAGTGCGGGGGTAGCCCCAGTGCAAGGATTGATAACATTTTTACTCTGAGCTCAATTTACTCTGAGCTCTTTAAAGCTTATCTCAAAAGAGATGAAATCGGCCCTTGGAGTGGGGCTGTCCCCGCACTGCAAAGGTTAAGTGCTGGTATTTGGGGCAGGGGTAGGAAAAATGACAGTAAACTCCAGGTTATCCGGTGGGGATCAGTACAGGTGCCGGATAACTGTAGTTTCTAGTTGTTAATAGTAACTCTCAAGCAACATATTATGTAGGGCTGCAACAACTAATCGACATAATCGATTATTGAAAAAGTTGCCAACTTTTTCAATCATCGATTAATCGGCTTCTGATTGGTTGGCCCTGTTCATGGCTCCACACCTCCTCCCCACCTCACGCAATTGCTACTGCCAGACCCGTCTGGGTTTTGGAGTCCTCTATAGCCGGTGCCATTCTTCATCATTGCTGTATAATTTTACACTTTTCATTTCACTATATTGCACACCACACTTTTTTTTTCTTTTTTACTTCCACCGCTCCAAGCTTGCTCTTGTGATGGGCTGCAATCTCAATACAAACTAGTAGTCCATCACTGGAGCCATTTTTTAAAAGGTATTTTATTTAAGTTTTTTATCCGATTAACCGATTAATCGAACTTAATAATCGGCTAACTAATCGATTTTGAAAATAATCGTTAGCTGCAGCTCTAATATTATGTCCTCGATTTATTATCTTTTTGGCTGGTTGCTTGAGAGTACCGATTGCTTGAATGCCGGATAATGGGAAGTTTACTGTAATATGAAATACAGGAGCCAGCTCCATTGACAACAACTACAGCAAGCCAGAAACAAGTTAGGCGCCAGCTGTAATTTATAAGGAGCATTGTCCACCTAGCTCCTGAGATTTGTCCAGCCCTGATCTAGGGTATTGGATGAAACCGTTTTACGTACCTGATCCCCGCTCTCCTAGTTATCAGCGCTGACCTCTCTGCTCTATGCTCCTGGCTTGTGGAGTGTCCCTCAGTGCCCTCATGTATAATGTAGGACAATGGTCCTTTCATTGTTTGTGATGGTGTAAGTGGGCCTCCAACCGCTGGAGCACAGTGGGGAAATGGCTGCAGGGCTCATCTTGGAATCAGTGGGGATAAGGTAAGAAAAACTTCCATGCACTATTCCCCTAGACATAAATGAGATTTTAACCCTTTCAGTGCAGGGCTAGCCATACTGCAAGGGAAGTTTTCTTTTCTGCAGATAGAAGTTAACATGATCTCAGTTATACTTTGTACAGTTGTTCACTAGATAAGTGAATTGTTAGACCAAGAAAGTTTTAGTAATAGTGTATGTTCGCTCAGGATGTTTAGTGTTGTTGTAGGAGTTCCGTGTTCACCAGCTCACATCAGAGCAATGCATGATTTGTTTTCTGGCTCTTATATGCTAATGTATAGCCAAGAATGTCTAAATCATGCATATTATTTAGAATCCATGTCTCTGCATTTATTTTTCTCCATTTGTTCCCCACAATGTCCTCGTTTGACTTTTACTCTCTGATTAGAACTCATCTGTGTATTTTCAAAATGGTAAAGTTTCCATAAAGAGACACATTGCGATACACCCAAACACAGAAAACCAAAAACAGTTCATTTGTTGCCATTTGAAATGTACCCTGTGGATACTTGTTGCTTTGTTTGTAGGGGGATACATTGCAAAAATAACACGTATAGGCTCAAAATCAAGGAACGGGGGTTGTGAGATTAGTCCTGGGGCCTATCGTGCTGGATTCTTAAATTGGCCATACACAGTAAGGGCCACCACGCACCTTACAATTAGACCCTACAATCTTTGCACAATCAACCTTAGAGTTACCAAAAGTATGTAATATGAGAACCTACCTAACCTATCCAGTCAATTTGTATCCAGTCAGGCAGGCCCTCATGCTACACAGTTGTTGGTAGATCTAAAAGAGATTGTACAAACAGATTGTAATGTGTGTGGTGAGCTCATGATTTTTCTCATTCAGGCCAGTGCAGGTTCACCTGTCAGCTACTGTATTCAGACAGCTGGCACTGTCAGAATACCAGTACAGTGACTGTAGCTGATTGGTTGCAGTCACGGTTCAGCCTTTAATTTTCCATTCTGTTGCTTCAACAAAAGTTTAATTATTTACAGGTATACACTGAGTGGCCAGATTATTATGACCACCTGACGTTTGTAAGCTAATTAGCTATAATTTCGGGCTGAAGTTGCTAGAGGGCCAGACCATTATAAATAGGGAAGCAGGTTGTTTACCACGACAGTAGAAGTGATTTTTGTCTGAAGATATGGGTAAACAACGTGATTTAACAGCCTTTGAATGTGGGATGATTGTTGGCGCTCGGAGCCATGGAGCGAGTATCAGCAACACAGCAGAATTCGTTAAATGTTCAAGAGCAGCTGTTGTTAAAGTGTTTAAAGACTGGACTGTCAGCCGAAAATCTGTGTCTGAACGTGCGAATTGTGGCCGTCAGCGACTAGTCAATGTTAGGGCAGAACGGAGAGTGGCAAGACTCGTACAAGACAACAGAAGGGCAACAGTGCAGTGTCAGATTACTCGCATCACCTTTCAACATCTCGTGGAGTCACAAGAGGCCCAACAAAGTCATCTTGTGGAGTCATCGCGTGGCCCAACGAAGTGCTGATGGGGTGGTCATAATAATCTGGCCACTCAGTGTATAGCGCTGACAATTTACACAGCACTTTACATAGTTGCACATTCACATCAGTCCCTACCCTCAAGACACTTACAATCTAAGGTCCCCACCCCACATACAGGGTCAGTTTAAACAGGAGCCAATGAACCTACCCAGCATGTCTTTGGAGTGTGGGAGGAAACCGGAGTACCCAGAGGAAACACATGCAAGCACAGGTAGAACATGCAAACTCCTTGCAGATTGTGTCCTGGCCAGGATTCAAACTAGGGACCCCCCGATGCTGCAAGGCAGAACCGCTAACCAGTATGCCACTGTGCTGCCCAGTTTATTGAAAAATTTATTTTGCTGAACCAGGAGGTGCCAGCAGGGCAACCCATGGATTGAATTTCAGCCGATTCGGCTGGAAATGGCCGAAATTCATCTGTGTATGGCGAGCTTTACCAAGTACACTTAAGGCGTGTTCACACCTAAGCATAGCATTAATTGCACAATACTGTGCAGATGTAGCCCATCTGCTTCAATGTTTGATGTGTCGTGTGTTCAGAGATGCTGTTCTGCATACCTCGGTTGTAACGCTTGCTATTTTTGACAAGAGAACTGACACTCACTGGATATTTTCTCTTTTTTTTTTAAACCATTCTCTGTAAACCAAGAGATTTTTCTTGGGATTAGATACAATTTTAAAAAATACCTTTTGCAACATAAGAATTTATTTATAAGAGAAAATTAACATATGTGTTATAACAAGGGATGCCCTGATACCAGTATCGATGCCGATACTAAAAACGGATATCGGCCCTTGACATTTTTATATTTTTATTTTTTTTGTGTTGTTAATGTCACATGACATTATAAAAAGAAAGGTATCCGTAATTGGTATCAGCAAATACTTAAAGTGACATTACAAGGATACATTTTTTTCCCCTTCCCCCAATGTTAGTGTCAGCACTTACCTTAAATGATGTCTCTTAATCCGATCATCTTTTTTTCCTGACGTTTTCAGCCTTCTCTCCAGCGCTGCTGCGGGTCTGTTTGCTGGCTCTCCCTGTCCCACGGTGTCTGCATGCTGTCCATAGAGTTAACTTGTGTCTCTCCTGGCCGAAAATCTGAACTGCACATGCGTCCGCCCCAAGATCCTTTGCGGCCGCCTGAGATTTTTCAGATTTTCGGACAGGAGCGCTCGGCGAAGACGCATGTAAGTTTAAACCTCTTTTAAAGTGTTTTTTTTTTTTAAATTAAAGTTTTTACATAGATCTACTGCTTGATAGTAGTAGATATATGCACTAATAACCCTGGAAAAAATGGTATAATTGCATCCCTAATTATAACCCACAGCCAACCATTAAGAGATCATCTTCTAGTTGTTTTTGTTTTGTGTGCGTTGATCTTTTTATCCCTCGTTGATTGGAGCTCAAAGAGTACAACATTCAGACCTCATACCTCCCAAGGCACACCTGAGTGGTTGGGCCATTTTCTACATTCTCCATCCCTTGTATTGCACAATTATTTTAATAAAACTAATGTTACAATGTGCTATTAGAGGAGCCAGTTCTTCATATAAAGCCTTCTGTCTGCTTGATATCTCTTCCAGATATACATTTTGTCATCAATTTACTTTACTTTTTATTATTTTTTTTATTATATGCATCAGATACGAGTTGAGTTCTGTCATTTTATTTACACGTCAGTTCTTTTTCACATTTTTGCTTAGATATACTTAATGCACTTACCATTTTTTTTCTTTCTACATATCTACAGTTTAATGAACTGGCACAGTTTTGCTAGCAGGTATAATATTTGATGTTAACTGTTGCGTAGTATGTATCGACTGCTATTTGTATTTTATCAGGCAGAAGCTCCCCTACTGAACTTGACAGAAATACCCTACAGGTACACATTCCATACTAAGAGAAACTTTTAGCTGAGGTCATGCTTTTTAATTCCTATAAAGTAGTATTAAACTCTCTTTTTAATAATGAATCCAGATCAAACAAATATACATTGCCCAGCAAAGTATTACTTCAGATTTTTGTTCAGCATTTACAGTCATCACATTTCCGAATAGCTGGCTCCAACACTCACAGCTCTGCTTCCCTGAACTTCCCATCCAGTATTAGATCACAAGGCACAGAGCAGTCTCCAGCACTTGTCAACCTACCAGCTTGGAGAAGGGAAGAAACGGGGAGCAGGAATATGTCTTGCCTTGCTGTGTCTGTGTGTTTGTGGAGACACAGTTTACTACTACTCCATAGGACCCTGCAAGGGAAAGGAGTCACCCTAAAACAGGATATCAGGGCTAGTGCTCAGGGGACCAGTTGATTCTCGAGGAAACTAACACTTTGAAACATCCAAGGAGCAGCATCCATTGTAAGTGATTTCATCAGCATTCACATGGGGACTTCTACTGCACTCTTGGATTCTTGCAGCAAGAACCTCTGGATTCCTGTGGCAGGAATCCCAGTTCTCCTTGCTCAGATGCGCTGCTGTACCCACTGAAGTAAATGACACTGAAGGGTGACAGTGGCCGCATCTCTCAGTGGCAATTTAGGATAGATGATTGTTAATGAATACAGGATAGCTACGTCCAGGGACAATCATCTATCCTCAACTGCATGTAATGGTACCATGTACGATTAAATGTGGACGGCGGCTGCTGTCAACCTGTTGTTTACTTGAATAGGTTCAATGGCTGCATCTGTACAGGGACACCAGGGATGCTACAGGAATTCGTAGGGCCTTGCTGCAGGAATTCGGGAGCGTCCCATGTGAATGTAGCCTATCTCTGGTTTCCATTTAGTGTAGTGAGAAGCATCCAGAGAAGGATCTTTTTAATGCCTCTGGCAACTATTTAAAAACTAAGGGTTGGCCACATTCCCACATGTTAGAAGTCTTTCAGATTGGAGTTAGGCTAGCCATACATTTGTAAAATTCTCTTATTCAGCCGCGCAGGCTGAATGACAGAAATCACTGGATTCCCCCATCGTCACTAAATAGTATGAATGGAGGTACCTCCCCTGCTGGTTATTGTACTCACACAGCCAAAACCCTCCTCTATCTGAATACCAAAACAGTGACTGCCTCTAACTAGTGACTGCCACTTCCCATTCATTCATAATTGAGGATATAGTTAACATACTATGTCCTCAATTATGTACAAACACTCAGCAATCACTGAGTGTTTGCATTTGCTCTCCTTCCTGACATGCTGTCACAGGAGGCTGAGCAAGCGATGCAGGGAGGAGAGCTTAGTCTCCTGTGACAGCGCGGGCTGTCTCCGCCCACACACTGCTCTGCCGGACTGTGACAGGAGGCTGAGCGGTGTGGGAGGAGAGACGCCGACCGCTCACAGCACTCTCCTCCCGCAGCGCTCGGCCGCCTGTGACAGTTTCTCTCCTCCCTGCTGGGACACAGCAGTGCCCAGCGGGGAGGAGAGAATAGGATGGATGCACCACTGTATCGGCCAGAAAATGGCACTTTCGGCATTATGCCAAAAGTGCAATTTTCAGCCGATATATCGGTGCATCCCTAATTAATATGTATTACTACTTAAATGGGAATTGACTTAGAAAATACAAAAAATGAAAACACATGGGCTAAGTATAAAAAACAGTGACAAAATGTAGGAGCCAATTCAACCAACCAGATATTACATTGCAGCAATCTAAACAATGAATGATGAATTTTGATTGGTTGCCATACGTTACTGAGTAGCCTCTTGCACTGTATGCTAAATAATCCTGCCATGTTCCAATGCCCATTGGACTTGAATGTTAGATTTGGTTAAATGAATGGAAAGCAAAATCTGCTTAAAGAGACCGTGTCAAAGAAAGGTTAATGGTACCTCCATGTAAGAGAAGTGGTAGTATATAACCAATCCAGCAGCCCATGACTCCTACCTCTCCTCTGTTCCAGTGCTGCAGCCTCCCTCAGTGTTCTCAGCACTCCAGTCCTATGTGGGACTGTTGTGTATTTATAGACTTGGTACAAATGGGTACAGTAACCTATGGCCAATATATCAGCCTTCAACAACTCACATTGAGAAAACATAAATTGGTTTATGGTCCACTTTATTTGAAAGGCCATTGGCTTGAGATGATGGTTGGTTAGATTTGACAGCCAGTTGAACCTTCCCCGTCTTTCCATAAACATGTTTATCTACCTAGCATACACCCATGACATTGGCTTTTCCTCAGGGAAACTCTAGGGATGATTGTAGAAAGTTAATTAGCACCCCTCACTACAACCACCCAAGAAATTGTTAAACTAGGAAATGTCAGAGGATATCTCAATGCGTCCATAGATATGCAGTTATTTCCCAATCTGAATTTTGTCTTTATTGTTTGACAGTCATCTTGGTCAACCCTTAGTCCAGTATTAATGTGATCTGCTGCTTTATCACCTTTTGATCTGCGCTATGAACATTTTCTATGCTTATTTATCTATATACTAAACAGTGCATAAAGCTGGTCTGTAGTCATCAGTCATACAGTGGGCTTTGACATTTGTACATTCATTTAAATAATCATGCCTTTTCAGCTTCATTATTTCTGAAAAATATTATTCAACTGTATATAAGGTCATCGGTTTGTGTGTTCTCCAAAAACACCAGATGACGTGTAGTGTGGGAGCTCAGTCAGCAAGATCAACAATAAGATAATGAACACGTGTGGGCTGCTTCATTCTGTTTTAAGAGAAGGCCACAGTCATTATTTTAATGTCTGGTACTGTATTTCTGTTTTTGCTGGTGCTGTTATTTTCTGCGTGGATGACTGTGGGTTTGGGTCTTGAGATTCGTAAATTTACAAAAAAGATACTAGTTCTGTCTACCTTCGCTGTGAATTGTGCACATGTGGCATTTTGTATGAATTTATAGGAGAACAATTAATTTCGGGTTTATAACCCAAGTCGTGTGTTTTTAATTGAGCTATACCTTTTATGTTACCATAAAAGTTATGGTTTTCTAACATATGTGATTATGCCGTTTACATTTATTTTCCATGTTCTTATAGTGATATTAAAGTGGAACGCTTTTTACGTTATTTAAAATGCTGATTAAACCACTTACAATGGATGCTGCTCCTTGATAGTTACAAATTTTAGTTTCCTGAAGAATCAGCTGGTCCCCTGAGCACTTATCCTGTTTTTAGAGTGGCTCAGGAAGTTCAGGGAAGCTGAGCTGAGAGACTTAAGAGAGTTGAAAGCAAGGGAAAGTAAAGGGAAATCTACCCAATGGTGTACAATATAAAAACTCTGTGCTCAACCTGATTTAGAATAGAAATAATGTGAACTACACCAAATTTTACTGTGAAAAACATTGCACAGCGCTTGCAACAGAAAGTGTCAATATAAATCAATAATCGGTGTATAAGTTCAACCTTATCTGCAAAAAATAAGTCAAGGCAACTGGACTTGCTGTATCTGTCTTGAAGACGTTTTACTGGTCATCCGACCAGCTTTCTCAATTCAGGAAGATCCTGAATTGAGAAAGCTAGTCAGATGACCAGTGATACATCTTCAAGAAAAATACGGCAAGTCCAGTTGCTTTGACTTACTTTTTACTGATATGCCATGACCTGGATGAATGAGAACCTTCACAGACTTAAGTTCAACTTTATAACAATTATACATTCCAAAACATCAAATAAAAATAACAATAATAATTAAGTCCAATGTATCCAATATTTCCACAAAATGTTTGTTAGATCTTCAGTGAACAATACTTAATCCACACCACTTGTGTACCCTACACCTTCTTCCCCACTCACCAGAAAACATGTGACCCAGTATTTTAATACCAAGGTCAATGGTGCATCTACTTTCCAAAGGTCATCCCAATTACCCGCGGAATTTGTAGCATACAAAACACAAAGGGATGCCCGTAGGGTGAAAATGTTTAATAAATCGATAGATAGTTCGAGTTCGATAAATCGAGTTGCAGTTAAATCAATATAGATAGATCACAACATGGCAAATTGTATTCCATAGCATGAAAACAGTCACTACAGTGCAGACCATCAGCCAGCTTCACTTGGCGACGGCTCCACCCAATTGTATTGAGACTACAATCCCATACAAATTGGTAAACGAAACGTGAGATTGTAGTCCATCACATGAGCGAGCTTAGAGAGGTGGCTACTTTACAACACACACAGGGACCATGGGGAACAAAAGTAGTCCCCCTCCAGAAGAAAGGACAGTGTCAGGACCAATTCAGAGATGATTTGAGTGGCGCATACCTGAGCTATATTTATGTTAATAGTTAGGGTACTTTATTTCGTTTTTAAGTTTTAGTTTAGTGTTACTTTAAATGCATTATGGAAGTCATAATAATAATAATTTAAGTGTGCCAAAAAGCTGAATGTTCAAAAACCCTAGAAGAATAAAAAATAAAAAAATGATATCTTCCTGTCTATATCATTGTGAAGAAATCTCCTTAGGGATAATAGAGCAGTAATATTTTGGCAGCTGTATCCTAAGTGAATGAATAGCACTACTTAAACATAGAAGTTAATGCTCATAATGATTTTTATTTAGAACTAACGAAGAAGAAAAGTATTTACAGTTTGCATGCACTAACTTTCCCAGCCCAAAATCTGTGTACAACAATGGCCGAGCCCCAACCCATCCAAACTCCACCCTGGTGTGACCTTAAATAGGACTGTGGCCAGGCTATAGACGTTCAAACATTTACATATGTTTAAACGGTAAAGATAAGCTTACACTGACCTCTGTACCTTAGGGCTGCAGCCAATTAATCAATTAATTGTTAAATCGATTATGAGAATAATTATCAACTATTCTCATTATCTATTAGCTCTCTCCTCCACGCTGGAAGGTGGGCACAGTATGCAGTGGGCCGGTGCAAAAGCCAGCCTGCTATTGGCTAGTGCAATTTGAAATGGCCAATAGCTGGGTGGCTATTGCACCAGCCCACTACCTGCTGTATTTGCATTCAGCTGCCGTCTCCAGAATCTTGCAACTGACAACTCTCATTCCCAGGCTGAAACTATTCAAGCCCCATGTGCTTATAATGCAATAAAATTATAAAAGGTTGGAAACATGTAATTTTCAGTTTCGACCTGACAAATTAATTTCAATGGCACCCCAAATACGCCTCCCACCCACAGTGTGATCGCTCGGTACCGCAATGCTGTGCGTTCCAATGCAGTGCAAATGCTTAAAATTGTGCATGCAGTTTTATTCTTTAGTAAACTTTGTAACACTGCATTTGTATATTTTATTTTAAATTAAGGATGGTGTTTTTATTTAATTTTTTTATCCAATCGATTCATCCAAAAAATAGTGGGCCAACTAATTGATTATGAAAATAATCATTAGTTGCAGCCCTACTGTACTTACAGCCACTGTGGAGCAATTCATATTTAAAGGATACAATAGAAGCAGTGAAGTCCAAAGCAGACTGCAGGAGCACAAGTGGAAGACAGGGCATTCCTCACTATAACAGGAAGTGCCTGAGCAATGACCTTTATGGCAGGATCGCCAAGTATTATTTTAATGATAACTGCAGATTTAAAAATGACTTTTAACATGACATCACCTGTTAATGCAGTGAGGATTTAGTTTTTGGGTGTACATATGCTTTATAGTGGGTGGTACCCCCACCTCTGCTTGATAAAACATGTATTTGTAAGTACAGCTTTGTCCGAAACCTGCTCACAAGAAACCTGGGGCCATCGTTTTTTTGTTTAGTAAAGATCATGAAATATGGAATGCTATCTATAAAATAAAAAGTCATTAACAGATACTTATCAACTGAACAAGTCTAGAACCTTATGAGAATCTAATATATTTGGACCGAATTTTCTATGGGGCGGAGACCTTTTTCCAGCACAACTGGCTTCTTTTCAATGATTCAATTTAAAGCCAAACTACTGCCAAAACATCGTTTTTAGTTTTGGATAGAGAGGGGAAGAACAGAAAACCTCTGTCAGATCTTTATTGCTTCCTGTGTTCCTGTTGAGGAAATTTATCTGTCAGATTTTAAAACTGGTCTATCCAAAATGTCTCTTTTTGTTTTGTTTGACAGCGGTCACCCGGACAGGAAGTGAGAGCAAACCTTCCTCTTGAGTACACAGGCAGCAATAAAAATCACAGCGAGTGAATACAGCACACACGTCTGAAAATATTATCATAGAGATAAAGTATAAAAAGTATTAGATCATGCAGACACTTTACTGCAGCATACATTATTTATCATCTCAGCTCAATCCAGTTTCTTCCACCTCGTGCAGCATTGTAAGCCCCGATAAAGAGGGGGTATTGTTAGCCCCAAAACGTGTTGGATTTGTTACCTTGGATTTCTATGAAGGAATAAATGGTTTTAAACTCTAGAGCCATAAGCAGCACAGTGGCTTAGTGGTTAGCACTTCTGGCACTCCAAGCTCGCTCCTGTGTTGGACTACAACCTCATGTTTACTCTACTATATAGTTTTGAAGTTTTAGTCTATCACAGGAGTGAGCGTGGAGTGGTGGCTACTTTACAACACAAACAGGGACCATAGTGTTATTCCAATTTGGCTGCAAAAGTGCAGCAATTGAAAATACAAATTAAGTTGGTCATACACGAGTAGAATTCATTCATCCAGCTTCATTCAGCCTGCATGACATGAAAAAGATCTATCAGATTCCCCCATCAACACTAAACAGCAAGGATGGACGAATCTCCTGCTATTCCGACTGCCTTCAGAATACCTAAACAGTGACTGCAGCTGATTCTCTGCAGATGGAGAATTTTCCACCTGGTACCTTTTGATTTTCCAATTGAAGGATTTTGGGTGGAAGGCTGCCGACATGACCACTCATGGAACAAAATTTGACCAGTTATTCAAGAGAGAAAAGAGAAAAATTCAAAAATTAGGAGGCAGCTGTCATTTGTAAGGAGCACACGGAGCTCCTGGGATTATTACATCTCTGTTTTTAATGTACGATTTTGTTTTTATAAATATTAATAAAGGGATGCACAGATACCAGTTTTACGAGTACTGGTACTTGCCGAGTACTGATACATTTTTGTTTATTGTCATGTGACAGTTTTTCTAAAACAATACAGACTAATGATTTCAGGAGAGTGGTGGAGCACCAGAGCCAGGTCCCAGCTGCAACCCTGGTAGTTCTCATGAAAATGCCAAGTATCGGGATTGGTACTCGAAAAGTATCTGTGCATCCCTAGTATACACATATGAATTTTCTATTCCATCAGTCGTTCATTTCTGGAGGGTTTCAGGGTTCACAAATGTGGTTTAGGAAGGGCCTGGCAGCGAGCCCTTAGAGTTTATAGAACTGTTTACCATTGTGTGCTGATAACACATTGTAAACGTAATAACTTCCCACAAGGGTTACGGCAGCATCAGAGTCTGTTAAATTTCTTTATATGGTAGGCAGGAAATGGCTTTGCATGTTCAGACTATGTGACCAGCTGATGAGGGCCAGCGTAGTTCAGCCAACCATCTGAGAGCACTTTTACAGCAGTAAATTCAAGCCAACCTTGTAAAACTTTGTTACCTTGTAGTTAGCAAAACTTTGTCATTATTTGTGTAAAGTTACCTTTTAAAGACCCAGTCCGTGCTTTGTGCTTTCATGTCTATATCAGCTGTTTACAAGAATTGCCAATCAGGTTTTCTCATTAACGTTGTAGGTTATAAAGACATTATAGAAAAACTATTTTATCACTTCATATAATAGATCTGAGTTAAGAGTAAATGTATTTCCTCAAGGTGTTTTGTGGAGAAAAAAAATATTTTGATGGATAAATAGTAACCTGTAGTTACTATGTATATTAAAAGAATAATTAATATCAATATCTGTTTTTGGTTATCTCTCCATTTTACATTATTTTTTTTTTTAAAGTTAGAAAAGCAGCTAGATTTTAATTTTTAAAGATGAACTCATGTGAACAGCTTAATGCGGCGGTAAATCGTTAAACATATATGCACATTGTCTCGTCTGCCAAATATATATATATATTAATTAAGAATACAATTTTTTTCTTGAATTTTACATTAAAAAAAGTAAAGTAGGTAGGTTGCCTCAATTCGTATACATAACTACAAGTAATAGTGTACATCCTAATTTATATATATATATATATAATTATATATCAATAAGCTGTAGACCCAAATCAGCTTGTGGTGCCAGAAACATGAACCATCCAACTGTCCTTAAACAAGGCAAGATGAGAGAAAGCAGGGAGTGGGCAGGGGGAACGCGTGGAGTGCATGGGTCGTACTCCACACTGCTGGCTAAGGGTCTAATTTAATGAAACAAGACCACCTGGGTTATGTGAAGGATTGAAAGGTCTGCATTAGACATGTGCGATTCGTTTAGTTCCGAATCAAAATTTGTACAACATTTTGGAAATTCGTAGATTCAGAGTATCCAAATTTCCGAAATATCACATATCCGAATCCGAAATTTCGGATTTGGAACGAATTTCGTCCAAATCCTGTGCGTGCACTGTTAACATTTAAACGGATAAAAACAAATTAAGAAAAGGATTTTAATGTCCCTTTTAATAGTACAGACTAGAGCACAGCAACCAGAAATTACAAATGTGCCAATTCTGCTACCCCAACTCAAGTTGAATTTTCGGGAATTCTTCCAAATCCGAATTCCGAATCCGACACGGATTCCGAATCGGTTCCGAATAGGAATCTGATTCCCGAAACGAAACACATATAGGATCCGAATTCCAAAAACGAAATATATGAAAAGCAATGATAATGTTACATTGTTCAGACATTGAGTTGTAGTTCAGAAGGCAGACTCTGTGAAATGTGACACAAGGAAGTGCACATTCATAGGGCTGAGTGAAATTGAGTAAGTGCATATGGGCTCCTATAAACTTCTAGATGGATATGGTTATTAGGATGGGGATAGAACGTCTGGAAATTCAAAATATAATTTTTTTATTTTTAGATTTTGACAATAGATACCCTCTAAGTTTTGTATAACGGTTTGTTGGTTCTATTTGTTTACCCAACTTTTTTACAGATCTTAACATTCAAGTAATGAACATGTTAATATAGTAGAGGTCCAGCTGGTCAAAATGAAATCACCCAACAGAATACAGGAAGTCCACTCATCTCTGATTCCTAATTGCCTTAATTATTAACATATTTGGCTGGAATGTGTTAGATTGGCACCATACGGTCTGTGTAGGATAGTCTTCCAGTATGTGTGATATAGTCTCCACCTGGGACAATGTAATACTGTAAAAATATACGTACTCTATATTTATTGTCATGCCGAGTGTGTGTTCAGTTGATAACATTTCTGTAAATCCCCCCCCCGAATGCTGCTTCCTGGCTTTTCCTTAGCTACGTGGTACTTATGAATCTGTTTATTTGAGAGAAAAAAATTGCAAAAAGTTGGCCTCCTGCCATGACTAGCTCCAGATGGTCAGATAATATTTGGATCTATACCAACAACGCTTTAAATAATAAAGCAGAATACTGGTCAGTTTATATGCACTTATGATTCATTTTCAGTCTTTATCAAGAAAAAGCATTTCTTCAGTAATTTATTCCCTATTGTGTTATTCAACTGTCATGGTGCCGGTTAGAAAATAAAAAAATTAAAGGTGATTTTTGCAATGGGTAGCTTCATTCCATTTCCATTTTTTGGGAATCAGTCCTTACTGTGTGATGTAAAATTCTATATGTACACAACTGCATCCCAATCACAAAAGCTGTCATATTTTTATTGCATGCCCCGTCAATAGAATTGCTCTATGAAAATGGCTGGTATTGCAGTTCACTACAGAGAGCATTTAAAAAAGATCAATGGCCATTTTTACTTTTGGATAGTTGGTGAGTGGATACAAAAAATGTTTTTTTTTTAATTTGCTGTGTGTCCTTTTTGGGAGATTTCCTTTCACTTCCTGTCCTAGAAACAAAACGAAGTGGAAAAATGAGGGGAATCCTCTTGGAGACAGTTGTCATTAGGATGGATGCTTCCATTGAAAGAGTTCCTTGCATGATTTAATGAGAACCGTACAATTTGGATTTTCCATCACTTTCTGTCCCAGTGACAATGGCCAAGACAAATATAGGGTAAATCCCTCCACTGGGGACACAAAGCGCAATAATAAACTAACAGGGGGTGTAACCTTTCCACAGTTGTCCAAAACTGAAAACGCTCTATAAATATACTTTTAACCAGGGCTGGACACATCTCAGGAGCCTGGTAGCCAATGGTCTTAAAAATAACAGCTGACGTCTAACTTTTAACATTTTCTTTAGTTGTTGTCAAAGGAGCTGGTAATAAGATCCTGCTGGCTCCTGAATCGGACAGACTGGCTTCTGAAGTGCATTTTAATTTGCCCTCTCCTGCTTAAAAAATTGCCAATTCTGAACAAAAGCCACTAATTTTCTAAAGATCTACCCCCTATCTACTATATTTCAGAGGACTTGAGTGGATATCCTGGTGTATTGTGCATGTGGGGAGAATTAAGGAATGTTAATTCATATGGAATTCAGAAGCCAGTCTGCCCAATCCAGGAGGATTTTTCGTTTAGAAGCCAGCTTCATTGACTAACATATAGAGACAACCTAAAAAGTTAGGCCCCAGATATAATTAGGCCCCAGGCATAATTTTTAAGGAGCATCAGCTACCGGGTTCCTGGGACTTTTCCAGCCCTGATCTAAACCCTTTATCAGTGCTAAGGGTATAAAGGTGCGGTGCTGCATTGCACACAACGTGCCGATATGGCCAAATTGTGAAGTAACCTCAGCTGTCAAATGTGCCTTGTATATACTGTACCATGTGAAATTGGACTCACACTGACTTCAGTGGCTTGAGTTCTTTATTGGTCAGTTATAAGTGGAAAGCTGAAGTTTATTTCCAGTCCGATGACTGTTCAATTGTGGCCAAGTTACAATGATCTTGTGTTTGTCTAATTGTTTACATTTAACTACCAATTGCAAAGTTATCTCAAGTTCACCAGTTAAACAGTTTTTAGTTGAGGATTTTCCCCCCCTAAATCTAAACTTTATTTGTTCCTAAATCAATTACATTAGTAGTCATAGCCTCTTGGACTGTGATTGTGTTTTCATTTCAGACATAAGTGGCCAGGGTTAGCTTTTATGCAGAATTTAAAGCGATAAATGTGCTATGTCGCTTATGGTCGGTGCCCTGTGCCCTTTGCCCTGCTAAAAAGCTGAGTGCAAAGCTGGTTAATGACTTTGGTTTGAACTTTATATAGAATGATCACCATAAATGTTGTCGGTGATAAATGTTATACATTTTTGCTATGCCATGTAATTAACAATTATTGAGCACAGCGAGAAATTCTAGCATCCCATCTGCTTTATGAATGTGGAGCAATTTTTTCTTATTTATTATAGCATATAGCTGACACATGTCCCATTCCTATTTGGGTACATGATATGAGAACAGCTGCTTACTAATTTTAAATGAAAATAAAATTGAGAATTTATGAGTAGTAATGATAGCTGACCATTAGTTTGCATTTTTAGTACTCTTCAACCCTGGATAATAAAAGGAATCAAAATGGAAAACCATTACCACCTAGAATCCTAATAGAATCATAAATTTGAAGGCATTTTAATTTTAAGAGTGTGTGTACATATAATCACATTTTAGATAAATTGAAAAGCCTGTTAGGATTATATATGTAAAGCTTACCAGACTGCAAGTCAATCATCCAGCTGCTCTTTATGACCTAGCATTTCTTTAATCCTAAATTAGTAAAATAATTGTCAGATCTTGTTTTATTTAATATTTTAATATAATTAGTGATGCACATAAAAATGAATGTAGGCGACAACACATTTCTCTGTAAGACCCATTTAGAATTATGGTCAAACTATAAAATTACATACGTTAAGGTAAGCTGCCCATTATGAGCTCTCTGTTTTTTTAAGTACCCTCTAAACCAGGGGTTCTCAACCTGTGTAACCTCAGGACCCACATTTGTCCTTGGTCATGAAGTGGTGACCCAAGTCGCAGTGCAATGGAACGCACGGCATTGTGGTACCGTGCGTTCCGATGTGAGCGATTGAACTGTGGGTGGGAGGTGTGGTCGGGGTGCCATTACCAGAAGTGGAGTGGATCCTCAGCCGGGGGTCCAGTGCTGGGCTGCTGTGCTTTGACGGAGCTCCATCCATACATGCTTTGCCTGTACAACTCCCTTGCGTGCCCCCTAGAGGTGCCGGGAGCCAATATGTGACGTCACTGTGGTCCAGGCACCTGTGAGGGAGCTGTAAGCAGTGAATGTATGGATGGAGCTCCCTCGTGGCCATAGCTCCAGCCCACCCCACCCCACCTCAAGCTGACACTCGACGCCAGGCAGTATATTCTGAATGGCTGCTCTGCGTGAGAACTGACATTGCTGGGCTAGGAGGAGGCTAAGAGACTCTCACCTAGAAAAGTGGAAGGCACACGGCGACCCACTGAACATGGCGTTGCAACCCACTTTTGGGTCACGACCCACCAGTTGAGAACCAAGGCTCTATACCATTTTGTAAGTTCCTATTCAACCTGCCAGTAGAACCATTGAATTTTTTTGAAAGGGTGACAGTGCTCTTCCTTCTGCAGTGTAATCACCGCAATGTTGTCACCTTTGATGCTGCTGCTTAGATGCTGACACCATTGATACGTCTGTTAGTGAATAGCTGTGTCTAGCTTCGCCAACAGCCGTTTAGATAGACAGCCCTTTGCTATTTTTGCAGAAGCGTAAGCAAATGTATGTAAAAAGCACTGTTTCCCAGTCACTTTTACCATTTAAAAAAGGATATAAACTAAGGCATTTAACATCCCAACTTGTCTTGAAAGGAAAAAAACGCAAAGGCTTTAGATGCAATGTTACTGTGGTGCCATATTTGTTTATGCTGACCTCTGACGCACTTTGTATTCCTAGATCCCTTTCCCCATGCTCAATAAAAAAACACTGCACACTTTTTAAATTGAATGCCTCACTTAATATTTTATTTTATCCCTTATGGCTCCATTTTGCTGAGGCAAAATGTATTGTTCACGGATGCTGGGGGGAGGATCTTTGTAGGGCCCTCATTTTATCTTTTGAAATAGGAAAAAAGAAATAGGAACTATATTTCCCATGATTCAGTGAGAATGCATGACGTGGTGGGCATGTGTGCAGGCAGACTTCAGGGCCATCAATGGCTGTAGGTGGTTTACGCTTTGGAAATCGTACCCGCCTACAGAAGGGAGCGTGACATATGGACATTGTGCTTCTGCTTCAGTAAACAAACATAAGAGGAAACGCAACTGAGAGTAATTTCTTCATAAGGAGACAATACCTGGTGTACCTGGTCACACACCTTAATAAACATGAGGAATAAGGGACCTGTTTGGGGGGAAAAACCTGCTGGAAAACAGTACTGTAAAAATAATTGAGAGCCATTTTGCACAAGGACTGCAAGTACCTAACTATTAACATTCTATTCCTCCTAGCTGGAGTTTAGCTTAAATCAAGCCATTCACCACATGCAAATAGTTTTCATAAGCCCATAATTGTCAGACAGTCATGTGGATAGCCACCATATGCAGGTGCTTAGAAAACAGATAGGAATGCAGACTTCGCTTTATTTGCAAATGTCTTTGTTTCACATTGATAAGTCTCATTTCCTTTAATTAATCAAAGAGCATGCATTTATCAAAACTACAGTATGTGGCAACATTTTCTTTTTGATATTCCTAGTAATCTTATCCTGGGATTGTTAGATTTCCTGACTGTGTAGTATGTTATTTGTTGCAAAGGAGATGCCTTTGTTGCTATGTTTAGTTGTAGCCAAGGCCAGATGTTCTAAATAGACTTTTAGAAAAGCCAGACATAATTGTAGATTGTAACACCTATGTTGGTGGAGAGCTTAGCGTGCACTGCTGAACAAATGCAGCACAGGCCACTCTGATGTCAAACTGAGTTAGATACACTAAAATATTTCTCGTAACAGAGGAAAGGGGACCAAAAATATGTGTGTGGGGGGAGGGGGGAGTTCAGATGAAGTTTAAGTATCTACAGTAATTAGGAGAACTATGCAGACTTGGTGGCCTAAACAGTTTAAAGTTGTTTTTTTCCCCCTATGTCCTTTTTCAATTAATTAGAATTATTTGGAAAGGTTAGGGCCAACAGCCTTATTTCTGATAAACAACTTTACAGGTAAGGTCAGAAGGTCCTAGTGAATGAACGTTGGGAAGGAAACAACAAAGCTTGGAGTGGAATTTACTTTCACTGTTGGAGGCTCAGGGGAACTGTGTATAAAGTGGAGATCATTAGTCATGCCAAGCGATAGGCATCCATCCATATTTGTAGCACTAATTGTTTATAAAACGAGCCAGATTATCATGCTTAAAGTCGAACTAAACCCTCCTATTCCAATTAATGCATACTGTCATTCATTATAAACGTACCTTCAAGCACGGTTCTCATACCACTTCCATTTATGTGAATCGGGCCCCAGATGTGGGCATATGTTTTCTTATTGTCATGACAGTGGCAATAGGACTACAGTTTCCTGTATGGGGTAAAGTGCGCATGCAATGAATAAGTGAGTGTGAAAATGGGTGGGAGGAGGCTGTGCTCTCAAGGCCGTACATGCCAGTGAGGCATACGTTTACACGTTGGATTATAGTTTCATGGGAGAAAGAGTACCCCTGGGTGACAAGGCTGCTCCTGTGAATGGACTGGTGTTACCAAGGAAGAGGGGATAGGCCTTTTTAGAAAGGAGAGAGAAAAGGTGGAATTGCTGCAGAGAGCAGAGAACACCACTAATAGTTTGCAGAAGTACAAGAAGTCTGAAGACATCATGGTAGGCAACACATTTAGTGCCCAAGTGCAACACTATTCGTGTAAATGGGTATATGTATTTAAAGAGATGTAGACCAAGAATATATTGTTAAAGCAGAACTCCAGCAATTTTTTTTATTAACCCTTGCAGTGGGAATACTCCTGCACGGGTTAACTGCTCGTTTCTGCAGACATACTCACCCAAAGTTTTGAACTGGCTTCTTTTTAGACCGGTCCCTGGAATGTCTCTCCCCCTCCTCTGCAGTAGTCTAAGGTCCAGCAAATAATCGCATCTATATATTGTGCATAGATGTGAGGATGCTGAGGAACATTCCAGTGTGCTTCAGAGGAGGGGACAGGCTGGCGGGAGTGCCATCACAGCTGGCCAGCTCGGAGCTTTTGGTGAGTATATCTTTGTTATTTTTGCACCTAGACACAAACTAGCACTTAACCACCTTCCGTCCATGGCCGTTTGTGAACGGCCGGACGGAAGTCTGCTAGGAGCGGGAGGGCGTCTTAAGACGTCCTGCCCCTCCCCCCTCTCATGTGCGGCACTCAGCGCGCACACGAGAGGGGAAACTGTGAGCATGTAAACAGCCAGCGATGGCTGTTTACATACAAGCGATCAGGCGTCTCTAGAGACACCTGATCGCTTGCAGGAGCTGCGGGTGTGCGGCCTGCTTCATCAGCTTCTGTGGGGGTCCCTAGGTGACATCAGAGGTCTTGAAGACCCCTGATGTCTCCATAAAGAGGACCTGTTTGGTGAACTTAACTTCTTAATCCCCTATGTTATAGCAATAAAGTTGTGTAAAAAAAAAAATACAGCATTAAAAAAAATAAGGTAAAAAAAATATTCACAAATAATAATTTAAAAAAAGAACACAAAAAATGTTTTAAAGTCCCCCGCCCGAGCCACATACACATGCAAACATGCGTCGGGTGCGCCTATGTACGAAAACGGCGATTGCGCTCATTATGCATCACATGTTACATATCGCCGTGAATGTCGGAGTGAGAGCAATAATTTTAGGGTCATCAATCACTGATAACACTAAACTGATCAGCGGTAAAAACGTTTAAAGTGTCGCCTATGGCCAATTTTGGTTGCGGTCGTTTTCTGCGATTTTGCGGGCGCGCGCATTTTTAAAGGTTGACTTGTTTAGTGTCTTTTTACCCGACGTGACCCCGTCTTTTATATTATACCAAAAAATTGGGGTGAAAATAAATGTTTCATAACATTTTATAGGGAAACATGTTTTCTTTCAAAATTTAGGGTACTTTTTTTGTTATATATTAAAAATTAAAAACCCCAGTGGTGCTTAAATACCACCAAAAGAAAGCTCTATGTGTCTCCAAAAAATGGTATGAAATTCGTATCAGTACAGCGTTGCATGACGGAATAAACGTCAGTCAAAGTACCGCAGCGCTGAATACTGAAAAATGGCCTGGACAGGAAGGGGGTGAAACACCTGGTCTTCAAGTGGTTAAAGTGACATTAAACCCTCAGATGTTTTAACATAAAACAATACTGTAATGTGTGCCTTACTGTAATCCATGGTTGTTTCCCTTCTCTTTGCTGCTCTTCCTTTTAAATCCTAATGTCTTCTCATGCTGGGCAGA
Organism: Nanorana parkeri; assembly: GCF_000935625.1. Classification (NCBI taxonomy): domain Eukaryota; kingdom Metazoa; phylum Chordata; class Amphibia; order Anura; family Dicroglossidae; genus Nanorana; species Nanorana parkeri. The sequence goes on along the minus strand of NW_017306397.1, from coordinate 675,674 downwards.
ACTTCTGTTTTGCAGCAGACTGCCTTGTCTCTGGAATAGATACATGGTGTCTGTGTGTACGTTGCAACCTGAGCCAGCACTACAGGAAGAGGCACTGAACTGAAAAGGGAAGTTCTCCCCAAGCATGAGAAGGCATGAGGATTTAAAAGGAAGAGCAGCAAAGAGAAGGGAAAACAACCATGGATTACAGTAAGGCACACATTACAGTATTGTTTTATGTTAAAAAATCTGAGGGTTTAATGTCACTTTAACTCTTGCAGTGTGGGGGTAGCACCACTGCAAGGGTTAATAAAAACAGTTCATGGAGTTCTTCTTTAAAGCAGCTTACATCCTTCAAGTGTTGGTCCCTCCACCAATCTCTAATGTTTCCAGTTGATTCAGTAAAACAGAGCTGGACAAATCCCAGGAGCCAGATGGCCAATGCTGCTTAAAAATTACAGCTGGTGTCTAACTTTTGAGATTTTCACAAGTTGGAGCCAATGGGACTGGCTCAAAAAAAAAAAATCTGCTGGCTCCTGTATTGGACAGACTGGCTCCTGAACTCCATATTGATTTGTTCACCCTTGTAGTATAGTATACAAATTATTCTACAGCGGGACACTATGCTGAAGGATGAACAGGTGTCAGAACCTCTGCTGTTGTCTCTCGTCAGAGCTGTACCCACCATGAGGCAGGATGGAAGCCAGAGACTAGTTCATGCCCATGTGTAGGCAAAAATAATACTAAAATCTATTTCATATACACTAAGCCGAACAAGCTGTATTCTGGTTGGTTTTGTGTTGAAAATGTTAAACCACCACCATCTTTGCCATCGCCTTTATGTTTACAACAATGATAATGATTATTTGGAAGATTTGAGGCGCTCTAGATACAAATACTGTGAAATTTATGTTTCTAAAATCAGCTCCGCTATTTTATTTTTGTCTTTTAATGTTGTTTGATATATCGGGTAACAAGCTAAATTTGTGAGTCTACATTTGTAAACATCATCATTGCTATTGTTGTGTTCATAAATGTGTAAATAGCTTCAACTCTGCTTGTTTTTTGTTAAAAATATATATATTTACATAAATTTTTAAATATAAATAAAAGAACCCTGTATTCTAACATAGTTGTATTCTTGAAATTAGTTTTGCCTCTGAAATCATTAACCAAAAAGAGCAAAGCCTTGCATGTTTCCCTTGCTTGTCCACACAAGTATTAGTAATAAAAGGGCTGGAATACTTTTCCGGCACCGGCCATATATTTTAAAGCCTAGGCACTTGGTCATGTGATACTAGAAAAACATCTCTAGATAAACAACGTTTATCTAGAGAAGCCCAATATAGTGTCTATAAGTCAATAACAAACATTGAATTTAATGCAGCTCCGCAGTCCTCTTATGTGCTGGCTGCATTCATCTTTTTTTACGCTTTTTCCCTTTCTTTTCACCTGGTGATCCTCACAGTAACACACTTCCTGTCCTAGAATGACAATACTCACTTACTGTACTGTACCTATGGAGGAGCAGCCTTATCACCCTAGAACAGAAAGTGTGTAGGACTGCTGAAACACCCCTTACCTCTTCTTCAAGATATAAAGGCAATATGTTCAGTGGTGAACAGGGCAGGGCTGATAACTTGGCTTGGAATAATACTGAAAAATGACCAGGGAATTCCAAGCTTACGGGATTTCTGGCAGAATCATGTATTTTTTTGCACGAATAAAATAAAACACTTGTCATTATATATTTAACAGAAAAAATAACCCACAGCGAAAATGTTGTTAATACAGAGGAACCAAAAAATGTCCCAGCATCCTCTGACAATTACTGTACAGTACTGGATGGTATTGGTTGCTATTATGCTTCTATATAGAGTCCCATTAATACCACTTGGTATTTAAGGATTACTGTGCTTGGCAAATTCAATATTTACAAGAAAACAATGGGCTTTGGCGGTACCAGAAACACCACTTGTGATTCCATTGGATAAAAGTATTATTTCTTCGTACATCACTAAAAACCTGTACATAGCAACATGTATAGCAAAATCATGTTAAAAGCACATAAGTGTCCAAGATGCTTGGCAGATGAGTAAAATAATCAGTTTTTAGAGCATATAAAAAAAGAAAGAGCAGACAGAGGAGCCCTGAGGGTGTAGTAGTATAGTAAATAGGTACCTAATCTGAGCTGTATTTAAAAGTAAAAATCATCTGATGGGGTTGTGGGTGATTTCTACAACCTGAAGTATAGTGCTTTTGGAGAATACTTCTGTTTCCTTGCAGGCCTTTAAATGTCACTCTCGTTGCTCAAGGAGTGTCCAGATCTGGTGGTTCTTATAGAACTTGAGTGGTCAGTAGTTTGAGAAGGGGTATTGGAAAAAAAAAATCAAATGTAGCAAAGGCATCTTGTTTGTAAGTAATTATTGATCCAGATGAACATGGGTTTCTTGGTAAAAAGTTGTATTAACACCAATACATGGTGTTAAATACTTTTTGGCAAGAAACTTTTTTAATACCCCTCCTCACATCATCTATTATAGGCTGATACGCAATATACAACTCCAACTGCACATGGATGATGAAAAGCCAGCTGAAAGACTATTCACTGCCTTTTATTTAGAGGCCAAGTTGTTAATGAGTCTTACTAGCCATTTAAACATGATTTCTTTGTTCAAGCCGAACTACAGTGTTAACACTTTTGTTATTAGACGATTTAGTCAAAGAGTTAATAGAGGCCACTTGCAGGGTGATAAAAACATAACCCTTAGGTCTTTCTCTGCTCTGCCACCCTACTGTGCCTTCATGTGGAACCAGTCAAGTGCAGAAGAACAGTGTCACATGAAAGCACTAACATCAGTGTGTGTTAATTACATGACTCTTAGCCATAAATCAACAAAAGAGGAAAGGAAATACTTGTGAAAATGAGCTGCAAGCCGTTAGATATTGTGCTTAGTTTTCGATGATTAATTGTGAACCAAATTCTTTAATTTTTGCATCGGGTTTCATCGGGAATATAAAGCTTTCTTCGAGCCCCAGAATTGCCAATAGCTTGCTGCTATAATATGTGTAGAGCCAGATGCTTCTGTGTCATCTTTATGTGCCTAAGTTATAGATTACTGCCAAGGTTTATTGTGATACTGGAATTTAGGGCTGCCAGGGGTAAAGTCTCCTGGGGAAGTCTATGATAACTGAACAAAGGGTTATTCATTCGTCTTTCCAATAAAAAGGATTTTCTTCAATTATATTAAATGACTGTTTGTTGTAGAAGGCATCCCAGTGCCATTTTTTAACAATAAATGTCTTTATGTGAAATATTTAACACATTCTGTTTAATCTGTCACAGAGAAAATCCAAAACATGTACAGAATTGTGTCATATATACTTTAAAATTATATTATATTTAATATAATAAATATAATAAAGAGCATAATATCAGGCCTCTTGTACAATCTCTGGTAATCTTGCAGTGCATACAAGTAAAGTATTTTAACTGCTTAGGCCTTCTGTTTTTCATCCAAGCCTACATTTCGAGATCAGGACACCCCACTGGTTGTGTTATCATAATCTGGGGATCCAAGAATATTAGCTAAACCATATAGATATGCAGGCCAGGCATTCTCAACTCCTCCCACTGTATGATCTTCACCTGGGGCATCAGACCTGCCTAGAGTGAATTAGAGTGAAACAAGCAAACACTTTGCATGCATATCCAGCCAACTGACTACATTATAAGTATACTGTTGACAGTGGCAGGAAGTGCTCGGCATGTCTGCATCACCCCCTTTTGGCAACTAAGTACAGTTATACTTGGTTCTGTTCCCTTACTAAATGTACCTATGCTGGACAAGATCATCTGTAATTCTGTAGGCCTTTCGAAGGAGATCTGCCAGTGATTAAAACAAATTACCCAAAGCTGAACTACGAAAAAAGCAAATACCATCTAAATACAAGAGCCATGTGTATTCTTTCTTGAATCATGGTGCATTGTGTATTTCTTCCAGATCTGTGCAGTAATCTAGTGTGAAACGTTGCCTCTGTTATAAGGCTCAATCACTGCTGCTGTCTTTCCTTATGCAGGGTGACTGGTCTTGTCTCCGCCCCTCCTGTAATTGTCTGCAGGCAACCTGTAGTGGGTGGGGTCTGCAGCGTACTCCCTCCGCTCTGCCCTCTGCACAGGTTGTGTGCACCACATTGATGATGTCATTGCTTAGTCATCCACTGAGCGAAATTAGAGAGCCAGGGGTTGAGATGCTCCTGCATGTGGGTGAAATGAATATAGAAGGGAAATCTAATCAAAATATAAAGTGAAGAAAAAAAAATGCAGACAGCATAGGTCCTCTCACCTTATATCATGTTTGCAAATTCAAGTAAATGCAGCGTGTTGATGTACCTTGTTAAGCTGGTCATACATTGGTACATTTTTGTATGAATGTTAATACGAAAAATCTTGTCAGAACATGCGATAATGCCATCACAGAGTTGATGAATGCCATTTTTCGTCACTGCAGTCAAAAATGATAATCAATATTACCCCATTATTTTTTAGAAAATTTAAAGAACTTTCTGAAAACACATTTTTCTGAATTATATAGGGTTGGCGGAAGCGGCGTCGCGTGAGCGGGTATACCGGCGTAGGCGCGAGCGGCTTAAACGACGTGGGCGTGGTGTAAGCGGCGGGCGTAAGCGGCGTAAGTGGCGTAAGCGGCGGGCGTAAGCGGCGTAAGTGGCGTAAGCGGCGGGCGTAAGCGGCGGGCGTAAGCGGCGTGCAGCGGCGAGCGGGAAATTTGAATTTTAGCCGATGATTCGACGATGGAAAACGTTGGCAACGTTTTCAATCGTCGATTTTAATCGACTTAATCGAATAACTGTTGCAGCTCTAGAATTATACTGGTGTATGACCAGATTTAGACATCAACAAAGTATACGTTTGGATTTAGGATGATGTCATTTATTGGCTAAATCCAAGCTGACTCCCGTGATGGTCTACAATCTCACGTTTAGTTTACTTATTAGTACTGTGATTGTAGTTTATCACAGGATTGAGCTTGGAGTGGTGGATACTTTACATACACAAGGACCATGGGGGAACAAAAGTAGCCACCCTCCAGGAAGGACAGGTCGGCATGAATTCAGAGATGATTTGAGGATCTACAGCTGAGTGTTACACAAATAAGATACATTTTTGTTATTAGTTCAGGTACTTGAATGTATTTTTAAGGTTTAACTTCTGAGTTTAGTGTCACTTTAACCTATCTGGTCATTATTTATTTATTTTTGCACAACACAAACACTTTTACGCCTACATGTGGCTTAGAGCCTGACAGATCTTCACACACACAAAAATAAAAATACAAAAGAACCAAAACAAAACCTTACTTGCTAAAAGAATACTTATCAAGGCCAAGCAGCCAGTCAATGGGTTTGTCATATGGAATAGTCATACTTCCTAGAACTAGAATTATATTTATGTTTGATAAATTCCATTAAAATAAATATATAAATTGCTGTCAGGAGCTGCAATCAGTAGCAATCAAATACAGATCAGCTGTTGATAGGCTTTTTAATCTGATCTATTTAAATTAGTACTAGAGTCTTTTTTCAAAAATACATCACAATACATTAAATTATTGCTTACAAAATGTCCAGAACCAGTGACTTTTTGATGCACCAGGTCCCTCTCCGCTACTTCCCCAAACTTTTGGTCTTGTAGTGCTCACCCATACGGAAAAAAATAGGAAGGCTGGCGTTTCTGCCATCTCCAAAAATGCAAATTTCCTGATTGTTATGATGATTAAATGGCTCTGATGCATGCAAGCAGATCAGGAGTTCCAATTTCACTTACTACATCCTAGTCTTGACTGAGTGATTGGCATGACTGCTAGTCCACTAGCATTTCAAAAGTAGGTCAGCGATAGTAGTGCACCTATATTTCTCTTCAGCTAAGTTCTTCTTTAAATCCACAAATCACTAGTAAAGGCCATGTATAATTTCAGTTTAAGCATCCAGATGCTATAAAAATAAATGCAATTCCTATGAGGAACAGGACATATTCAGGCAGAAGCCACAAAGGCCTCAGGAATGTCTAGGCATTTCTCCGGACTTTGTGGCTCTGAATATTTTAGCAGCCCAGTAGCTGTTGTTCTCATGCTGAAAGCAGCTGATTAGTGGGGGCCCGTGTAAGGCAGCCCCTAAATAGTGGGGGGCCTATGTAAGGCAGCCCCTGATTAATGGGGGCCCAGGTAAGGCAGCCCCTGATAAGTGGGGGCCCAGGTAATAGTTGCCTACACTGACCTTATAATTGGTCTACTGTCAGGCAGCTGCCTGCAGTATCAATTAGGCTACAATATAGTTTTTGTTAACGAGACCACTGCTGAATATTATATAAGCAGAATGTCTTTCTGTTTTACACCTAAAGATGGGAAGCTCCTTAAATGAATATTCATGATATTTTTTCATCTGTAATTACAACTTTAAAGAAACCTGTCATCGGGGAAATGTGGTGCTGCCATTACTGATCTCTCTTTCTGGAAATGCTAGTTCCTTATCCATCATGCTGACCCTCACAGTCCCAGATCAAATACATCTTACATTTTTTCAGATTTCCTGATCTGCATTCTGGTTCTGGGTCTCTGACTCATTAATCATTAATAGACATGGTCACCTTGCCCATACAGGCCAAGGTGACAGTCTGTCTGGAAGGGCCCTGCCCCTCCCCCCTTTGCCTTATCTGCACTGTCCTACACCTTGTTGCTCCTCTACAGCTGGTAAGAATACCTGACACTGGTATGGAGGAACACATGACCTGCTCCCCTGTGATAATGCAAGGGCATGATGTCACTACTTCCCTTGGTTGCCAACATAGCCCTCCTCGGCTACTGCTGAACAGGAGCAAGGAGCTGTGAGGGAGTCCAGGTAAGATGAGTATAAGTCAGGGGTGTACTTTTCAGAGACACTGTCACAGAGACACTGGGCAAGGTGACAATGTCTCTTTAAAGTAGATCTAAACCCCATTATTAAGATTTTATGGAAGGTTTTACAATGCAATTTCAATCTTTTACTAAAATAATACATGGGGGTCCATGCCATGAAGGTGCTTGCTCAGGTGCCTCCTGTTATGGAGTAATAACTGTTTTACAATTATCCTGCCTTGCTACACTGTCAAATGCATCCCTGTTGGGGATTACAAGCAACCTATATTGCACTGGCATGGTCCAACATTGTCACTATCAGGAAACCAATCCAGTGCAATGATGTGCAGCCAATATATGCTGTAGGAGATCAGCAGTGCTGATATACAAACCAAGATTTTAAAGGGTGAAAAACGTATTTTTGACAAGATGGGAGTTTTTTATGGTACGCAGTGTTTTAGCAATCTATATGTCATCCAGTTAGGGTTTACATCTAATTTAAAGCCAATGGATCAGCTTGATGCCTAGTCAGCTAGAATTTGAAGTAGTGGCGGCCTCCTAATAACGCATTTGTAGCCATGCAATTGTACTTTGTTTACAGCTTGACTACTAATGAAACAATGAGGCTTATTTACTAAAGCAGAAGAGTTACTAAACGTTTAACTATGGCCTCCCTTCAAAATATGTGCTACACTTAATTATAAGTGCATCTGCATTTATAGTTTTCTCTTAGTCCCTCCTGCAAAGCCTCACATATACCTGTTGATCCTGCCAGTTAAGTCCATCTTATGCAGCTTCCTGTGATGGTAAGGCACTGATGCTGCACAGCTCCTGAATTCAGAGCAGAGTTCCCCTCTGATGCACCCATTGCTAAAATGAACACCACTCTGTTACTGAACTTCTCATGCTGCATAACATATTTACTTTTAGACCACAGGTCTACTTTAAGCCTATCTCTAGTGAAACGAAAACCTCCCATTGCAGTGGAACTACCCCACTGTAAGGGTCCACTGCTTGTTAACATCTAGGGGACCTGTATAAAGCCGTTTTACTTCTGCTCCCACTGGCACCAAGACCGGCTCCCACAGCCTCTTCCTCCTTGTGTGCTGGGAGTTGCATGCATGCTCTTGTCATCACGTCTAATAACAGAGCCCATAGCCTGCATTTTACGCAGGGACAATCCACAAGCAGGAGCATAGGGCAAAGAGGTGATCGCCAGGTGAGCGGGGATCAGGTAAGTTAAACTGCTTTACACAGGTCCCTTGGACGTTAAAAAGCAGTGAACCCTTGCTTGTGGAGGTAGCCCCACTGCAAGGAGAGGTTTTTTTTTTGTGGTTTCCCTGGAGATGGAATTTTAAAGGTATTTCTAGTTAAATGTTGCTCTGTCCTCCTATATGTATCATACCCATGCATCTGCTGTAACTAGTGTTAGCATGTTGTATTGTCTACGACAATCTGTGTGGATAAAGGCTAGTCTATATAACAGGCAGTGGTTGTACAAATCCTGTCACGCATGTTTCAGAAGTTATTCTGCACATTCCTGAATTTCATTTCACCTAAACTAAGACTCCGGTCTGCCTGAGGCAGGAGAAGAGACCCACTTTTCCTTGGAATCCACTCCTTTCCTCCACCTCCTCCTCCCTCTGTCACATCACCGAAGCCTGTGCAAGAGACGGAATGTACTTTGCCATCATTTCCCTATTTAATGTTACATATGCATTCTTATTGGAGGAATGTTGCCTGCGCTAGCCTTATAGGCCACCTATTTTTAAAAGACTTAAAAACTCATGCACTACAGCATCCAAAAACAAAATGATGTGCTCATGCATTCTATTTAGATACATACCATATGTAAATGACCTCAGGCTTTTATCATTGGAATTCCTAGCATGGTTCTCTATCTGCAACTGTTTGATTCTGGTATTAGTTGACCTCGGCGAAACTTGAAAGAAATATTTTTTTGTGTGTTTCCCCTGAATTTACTGTTTTCTCTTGAGGCTGGTGTAAGCAGCCTCAGTCAGGTGGTAGAAAATGACCAGAAATGTAAAGCGATATTAAAGTCAAATGTTGTTTTTTTAAGTTTTTGCAAATGCTGAATAAATCACTTACAACAGCAGAAAACTGTTTTTAGACCCTCGCTGCGTGTTATAAACCTCTGGTTGAGCCATCTGAACAGGTGGGCAGAGGAGACCATGAAGCAATGTTGAGTCAATGCTCTGACTCATTCAGTTGTTTTCAGTTTGAGCTATTGGCCTCTGTGAACATTTTTTTATCAGCAAAGCAGGTAAGGATAGTCTGGAAAACATCTAGAAGATGTCTAAAGCTCTATCTGCTCTCCGAAATAGAAACAAAATATTAGTATGCAACATTTTATAATTAGAGAAAAGCAGAAGTATAAATATTCTTTAGTACTGGTAAAGTGGAGGAAGGATCGAGCCATCTGCTAAACCACTGCAAAGCAGAACATTCCTAGAATAGAAGGTATCTGTATGTTTCATTTACATTACAAATCCAAAATTTGGAGTTTATTCCATATGTCAGGGTAATAGACAGAGCCAAAAGAAAAAATAACAAACCTGTCCTTTCCTTTTTAGGAATGAGGTTCCTAATTTTTTGTTTGATTAAAGCAAGTAAAACGTAAACCCTATTGCTGGACTCAATCAATTATATCACTGTTTGTTATATACGGAACTTATTTAACTGTTCTCCTCTGTTTTATGAGGGTGGTCCCTTCACCTGGTATGACTGTTGGTCTGAATACATACATTCATTTGTTTATACAGTAAATCAAAAGTCAGGGAGCTCCTTGTGCGGTTTTGTTCTTTACATACACTCAGAGGATTTTCATGATGAAGCATAAATGGCATGGACTTTGAGCCAAGTACTGTACCATTACAATGAGTGAACATCTGCAGCAAGTTCAAAGCTTTCTAGCAACATGTTTGTTTTCTTAGACTTTTCTCCACCAGGATACATTCTCTATTTACAGTACATATTGCTCAGCACTCCTGTGTAGCACTATGTGAGATGTGATATTTGCTCCACAGTGTATATGTATGTATGTATATAATATAATATATATCTATATATATATATTGTGACATAAGGAGAGGGGACATCATTGAGGGGCGGTATTTTGCCTGCTTGCAGTACAAAACATCCTGCTCCTCAGGGTTTATGATCACAGACCACTCCACCCCACAACCCAAGATCATTCACTTTGAGGTTTATTTGACCTGACCATAATTTGGGCACGTAGGAGGAGAACACAATCCTCCAGTTTATCAAACTATGACCTTTTAGTAGCATTAGACATCTGCATGAAAACATTCTTGGCTTGTCAAAGTATACAGCGATGGTATCATTTATGTGCATCTTATCATTTAAATGTAGTCCAGGAAGCAGATTGTAACCCTTGAGAATGCCTGAACAAAGATGGCTCCATGCTTCTCGAGAGGAAAGTAGTTAAAGGCATTGTCAAGCGGAGTATTGTGATCTCCATGAGGGGTAATAAATGCCTGGAAGCGTCACTTTGACATTACTCAAGCTTACCAGTAGAGAATCTTATCACATGAAGACATCCCCTGCCCATTTTAGATGGTCATCCTTAGACCATTTCTTTTGTCTGTGCACAATCCGAATTCTTGCACTCAGGGCCGTAACTACAGATCATGGGACCTCATAGCAAAAATGTGATGGGGGCCCCACTGATGACCTCTCTCTGAGTTGTAAGTAACGAAGCCAAGATCGTAAAGATTGCTCTTGATCATCTGAAGTCGTCACCATGCTGTAGACTTCACAAGGGATTAGAATTGCCGTCAACTGCAACCACTCCAACCCTTTATGATACAGTACTGTTTTCTCTTCACATGTTCTATGTTTAATTTGCCTCAACAACCTAATGGAGCCCCCTTTCACCCCCAGGCCCTATAGCAGCCGCCTGGCCTGCTATGGCTATAGTTACGCCACTGCTTGCACTGAAAATCCTGATCTTATAGATTTAGTGCTATGTATCACTGTCCAAATCTATGGGGAACTTGGCTGCCTCAAGGGGAATTTGAGTTATTTTCTGTCAGGAATGGGTGGTTTTAGTTACACACTGACCATCCAAATTTAGGATATCTCAAATGTTTTGCAATAAGTCCACAACCATAGGGACTTTCACAACACCATATGCATATCCATGGATATAATGACATTATTTTTGCAGTAAAGGTCATCATTGTAGGACATTCTATATACTAAATTATATGTAATCCTGGCAGTTCCCATATCAATGTACAGTTTCTTTTTCTTACCTTCCCAATCTCAAAGTACACTTTGATTAGAATTTTAATGTAATCAACGAAGTACACAACCTGCTTAAGATTGATGCTATTTCTGTTTTGCCCCCTGATTGCACTGAAGATGCATGTGTCTGTTTCTTAAGTATATTCATCTGAGTATGACTTTAGGTAATTCCTCAACATACTGTTTAAATAAAAACCCCAATTACTACAACTTAAGATTTTTGATGGGCTGTTTTTTTTTTCCCAGACAGGATTCTCACAAAGCCGTGGCAGACAGAGATTGAGTTTTTCAGAGAATTAGGCCATCCTATGTAAGACTGAGCTAGAGTAGAATAGAAAGCATTTATAGTCATTGTAAAAAAAAATACACCTAAATTAAAATGTTGCTCTTTTTTTCTTTTTACTAGCATTCTGTGCATTTACTGTATGTGTCTGTGACAGAGAATTCCCAGATAATTTTGTCAGAATTCCCAGATAAAGTCATTCTGAATTGAGTCTTCTAGCAGGTCCCGGCCAATGAATAACAATTGGGTGGAGCCGGGCCGTGACATCGCGGCCGGCTCTGCCCAGTTGTTATTTAATGACAGATCAGCATCAGAAATTGTCACAGGTCGGCTCTATTGATCAGGAAGTGAGCGAACACATACCGTCGCTCGCTCACTTTGTGATCATCTCCCTGCACCGCTCCCCGCAGGCATTCCCCCCACCTCTCCGGTCCTCTAGCACTGACTGGAGGAACGGACGGGTGAGGGGGCGAGCACAGCTGGCTCTGCCTTTAGATAGGCGGAGCCTGCTTTAAATCAGCCAGCGGGGTGGATCTCGACAGTATTGTCGGGATCCGTCCCAGCTGCGGCACTCTCAGTATATAGCAGGCAATAACTCGCTATATAATGAGCTTTGGGGTACGGGAGGACGTTAGTATATCTCCTCCTGTGACCCTAAAGAGAACTATGGGATAAAAAGGTTACCCCATAGTTCTCTTAACAGCTGCTGAGGTGAGTATTCAGCTACATATGGAAGGCATTGTTTTCAATGGAATGGCAGACGCAAAGATGTGCAATGTAAGAAGGAGTGGTGAAATACAACCATCGTGTGGTCTGCTTACATAATGAGTAAGCATGGTTGCCGCCATTTACATATATAAGCACAAATGACACTTGGGGATAAAGTTTTTTTTTTTGTAACATTGACACACATTGATTATCTATATTATTTTTATATAATACATATAATAAAAAGAAATATATTTAATATTCATACAATAAAGTAATTATTTACTTTTACTTTCAGTTAGAAATATTAATGTATTTCAAGCTGACCTTAAACTGAATGAAGAGAAGATTGCTTCTCTGAAATAAAACATACCTCTTTTAGTAAATATCCCATATCCTCATTCATAGTTTCCTCTGCTCTATATACTGTAGGTCTGTATGAATACATGTTGATGTAGTAATTGCAGCGACCTACATAGCATTCCTCTTAGTCAAGTGTCTGCGGTTCAGGAGTTGCATCATTGCATTTCATTTATTTTATGTAACAGTCTGAGACAGAAATAATTGCAGCATCATTCCAGAGCTCTGAAAAAAAATGTAAATTAATTGGCTCAATACACTGCTCATCATTGATATGTTTTATGCTTATTATCTCTAACATCTGTTTAACTTCATGAAGATAGATTTGTCAGTATTCGGCCACATTCATACTAGCACTCCTAAAAGCAGGACAAATTATCTGGGAAGTATAAACAACTTCCCGACAAATGATGCTTCCCATGTCATTTGTTCCTGCATTTAGCTGCAGTTGAAGTTTCTAATCGGATCCTGGACACACAGAGTTCTGTTTCCTTTAAATGCAGATAAACTGATCCAAACGCTGAAGCCCCAATCAACTTTTAACTGTGCTGAACATAAAATAAAATAATATCTTGGAGTACCACTAAGCTTTGCATATCCATTTATATTATGTTTTTATTATAAACAAATGAAGGTAAGTTTATGGCCAGTTTGATTATTGCTGAGGACAAGGTCCATTAGAAGGGGCAGAGATATCCATCCAGGGATAAAACTAACGCCTAGGATGATCCCTGGAACTCAAGTGTAGTACATTCTATGTAGGCAGCAGTGCAAGTGCAAAGCTGAATGTGGCAGCCATGCCAGATGTTGCTGTTTGTTGCGTGCTTAGAACATGAAAAGAAGCATCTGCTAGCTTGTGCCTGGAACCACTTCAGTTTTTCCACATCTTTGTTCTTGTGAGAAGATCCACAAGGTGGAAATGGCTCAGAAAGCATGCGGACAGGTATGACAACTTCTCTACTGACTTTCAATAAATGCAATAGTCGGGTATTGTGTCAAAAATGAATACAGGCTGGAGATTTCATTGAATCTTAAAATAGGTAAACAGCTGCCTTGTGCTGCTGAGAAAGCATTTTTGCAGTGACATGTTAAAGCATAACCCACACATTGCTAGGGCAATTAATCTCTATGTAAAATATGCTGTGGAATTCTTGGAATTTATTATAATGTACAACACTTTGCTCGTGTACGTTATATAATTCCATGTAGTAGGATGTTCTATGTGTGTGACCGTATGAATACCATGTAGTAGAAATGTAGTTCAGCATGATCACATTGTGAAGGAGGCCTCAATGACAAGTAGTGCCTGTGAGATCTGTACCAACCAATCTGATGAAGGGAAGACTGAGGCCTTTTGGACTGTTAGGCAAACTTAATCAATTTAGTTTTTTAAAGTGACACTAAACTCAGGAGTTAAACCTTAAAATGCATTCAAGTACCTTAACTATTAACAAAAGTGTATCTCTTTTGTGCACCACTCAGCTGTAGATCCTCAAATCATCTCTGTATTGGTGTTGACACTATCCTACCTTTGGGTGGGTGGCTACTTTTGTTCTCCATGGTCCCTGTGTGTGGTGTAAAGTAGCCATCACTTTAAGCTCTGTTCTTTGATGAACTACAATCTCAAAACAAATTAGTAAATGAAAGGTGAGAGTGTAGTCCATCACGAGAGCAAGCTTGAAGCGGTGGCTACTTTACAACACACACACAGGGACCATGGGGAACAAAAGTAGCCCCCCTCCAGAAGGAAGGGCAGTGTCAGCATGTATTCAGAGATGATTTGAGGATACACAGATAAGCTACATTTTTGTTACTAGTTCAGGTACTTGAATGCATTTTTAAGATTTAACTCCTGAGTTTAGTGTCACTTTAAAGGCCCATTTCAATAAGCTTTTGTTTACTTCAGGCAGGATTTGTATTCCCATACAAATCTATGGAAATGCAGAACCCACTTTATGCAGGCCAACTGCAGGTCAAATACACCCAATAAATTCTGAACTAAATGGTTTCTGAATTATCTCAGAAGCATCTCAAACTGATGTCAAACTAATGTTATCGACACAAGGTCAAAGCTAATTGGCACAGGCTTACCACTGAAAAAAACTAAATGAGTATATATAAATAAGATTAGAAATATGAGAGTAGTGCGGTATGCAATGATACCTTGTTATTGTACTAACATACTAACCCCTCATCTATCCACTACATATATAAGCCTGTACAGGCTCCCAGGTGGGCTAGATGGCATGTGTGGGCTCTTAGGTGGGCTGCGGATCTATGCAGGCTGTGTGCGGGCCCCCCATCATCAGGCTGTTTAAACACCTACCTTACCACTCAAGCGGTAAGACTCAGGACTTTGCAATGCACTGGCCTCTAGACTTAGGAATGACTGGACTCTAGACTTTGGTACGTACTGGGCTCAAGACCCACCTGAGACCCCGCAGAGCCCACCTGACACCCCACACATACCTGAGATGCCACACAGTCTACCTGAGAGTGACCATAGATCCTGCACAGCCCATCTGAGATTCCCTACGGTGGGCTCTGCAGGGTCTTAGGTGGGCTGGTCAGGGTCCCTTTCCCTGTACCTCCGTCCCAGCTCCTCTTACCTGCTGCTGGGGTCTGGCCTCCTCCGCCGCTGGACCAGCGCTGCTGGGAACCGGCCGGAAGTGACGGAATTGGAGATCGTCGTTGGAGATCAGAACACCGGCAGCCAGTGGCAGACCTAAGGAACAGAGGGCCCTGGTGCAAGATTTTTTTTCAATGCCCATACTGGCCAACTGACCACCTGAAAGCCCTCGCTGGCCACCACAAATCCTGCACTGGCTTTTTGGTGGCCAGCGTTACCATTCTGCATTTCTGTATAAAGTATTGCTGGGAGTTGTAGTCCTCTATAGCTGATGCC
This sequence comes from Nanorana parkeri, assembly GCF_000935625.1. Taxonomy (NCBI): domain Eukaryota; kingdom Metazoa; phylum Chordata; class Amphibia; order Anura; family Dicroglossidae; genus Nanorana; species Nanorana parkeri. Next base: position 660,238 of record NW_017306397.1, on the reverse strand, counting down.
ATTCTCAACTGCTGCAATGCAGAATGGCACCAGCTATAGAGGGCTACAACTTCCAGCAATACTTTATACATAAATGCAGAACAATTCCATCATTTACAGAGGGTTACAAACAATGTGACTTAAGGCACATACCTTGTTTGACTGTCCTCATGGTGGGAACAAATGCAGCAGGGAGAGGTGGTGGGCTCTGAAATCAAGTGGCTGCTGCTCGTTCCTTCTGGCCGAGGCCCCAGCGCTGCCCCATAGTGTGCCTGCAGGCTGCTGTACTTTTGCCTCCCACCAGCTCTCGGCGAGAGGTACGTCAAATTCCGTGGCTATTTTCCCCTGGAGTCGGCTATGGGGCGGATCTCAGTGACGTCGTGGGACCTGATTGGAACCTGTGCACCTGCTGCCTGTTCAGTGCGGCCGGTGGCTCTCTCAGGCAGAGCGGCGGAGGGAGAGACTATTTTCTCGTTGGATACAGGTCCTTATAGTTTGGAAAGTTTCTTGTGGTATAAAAGTATAGACTACAAAGGGTGCCGTGGTGATTGGTGGCCCTAGTGATGGGTGGGTGTAGTTCTGTGAAATATGGTTTATTGTAACACTTTTTCACAAGTGTATGCTAAAAAGGAGATCAAAAGGGATTAATTCTGATAGAGGAAGTTTATGAGCTGAAGAAAATGACTACTGCTCACCTAAATAAAATACTAAATGGAATAAACAACAACAATACAAATAATTCCTATTATTCAGCTTTCTTTAACAAATAAGCATAAAACAATTTCACAGTTTTGCATTCTTCTAGCTTTGCTTTCATTTGCATATCTCTACATTCAGTTGCATAACATCTCACAGCTGCAAAACAAGTCAGAAATGAAAGAATTTCCTCTGCCAGGGACTGTTATGACCAGTCTAAACAGGAAGCAGATAGTTTAGATAATGCCCAACTTACAGTAAAAGTCACTGACTGTGGATTCCACTCTGTCCGAGGTCTGAATGGGGGAGTATCCCCTCCCTTGGTTGCCAGCCCAACATGTATTATTTGTACTGATAATGCATAATTGCCAAGAATTACAAAATATTAGTAAAAACATATTGAGAAGAAAAATGTGATGTCCAAGGTGAGTTGCCAGTTGGACACATGGAGGCTGAGAATAAAATGGGTGTGACAATTGCTCACTCCCAACCTCACCTTGCACAGAGCTTTTCCAGCTCACAGGACAACAATCTAAGCACCAGCTGAGAGTAATTGTCCCTGGAACAGGTCAACCTAGCAGTTATTCCTTCACACACACAGTAGCCACCACCTTGTGTTTTAACGGAAACGCACACAATTCACCGCATCCACTGTTTCAATACTGACCTTTTAAAAAAAGGCTCTATCACTCATTGCCACATCCAGGCAGGAATGTAACAGAGTTTACACTAAGGTAGCTTCTTCGAAGAGGCTGAGTTCTTAATATCTACTTGGAGCATTTAGAGAGAGCTTTACAAATTTAATCTTAAATCTTTTCATATGATTTTAATGAAACGAAAAGAAACTGTACAAAATATAGTTACAGAAAATGTATTACAAAAATAGCAAACATTTATGTGCCACGCATTCTGGTACGGGCGATTGACTTCAGTGCACCTACACGCCCTTCTCGACCCAGAATGCAGGGAGCTGGCCGGGATGCGTTCTGGCACCAAATTGTGCCGGAACCCACTGGGGCTGGTGTGAACTAGCCCTGATACTCCATAAATTGTGGTGCTCTACATTTTTGTTTTTTTCAGCATATTATTATTATTATTCAGGACTTATATAGCACCATCAGTTTGCGCAGCATTCTACAACATTAAGAGAGCATATGTGTGAGTTGACTTAGACATTGTGTCTCATTATACAGTTAAAGTGCATACCACAGGTGGAAAGTATACTAGTTTGTTAGCATACCTGAGACAAAAAATAACTTTAGAAATGATGGCTAGAGTATGTCATTTCACTTTCAACCAAGCTATTTCATACTGGAAAGAATTGTTAAACCATCCAATAGGACGTTCAATTGCACAATCTTAGAAAATATTTCTGGATGGGGAATATTGTGGTTTGGTATTTGGGAGTACTACGTCCTTACTGTTGTGTAAGAGATAAAGAATAGTGTGTTGAAATTTAAGAGGGTATAACTGGAATTGAGTCTTACAACCTTATTTGACTGAACTGCATTAATTGTTATTGAGATATTTAAGGGAAAATGTATTCTCTTATACTCATTGTTGACATTGTAAAAAAGGTATAATAAAAGATAAGAGAAATGTGGGGCCTGCCATAGCTGGCCATCTTCTGAAAATACTTATTCAAGGTTGTTTTGCTGAGCCACTAGTTTCCGTAGTTGTCTAGAATAAGAATGCAGATAAGGAAAGTCATCAAAAAGTCAAAAGTAGATGCACTTGTTCCACATCAGTTACTGAAAATATTGAAGCAAGAGGTTCAACCAAGCATCTAGTATTTTCAGAAAGACAGGGCAGCATGTTCTCTAATGAAAGATTACTTTAATTACAATCACTGTCGCTTCATAAAATATGTTTTCTGTTCAAGTAAAGCTGCAGTAATGTTTTTTTGTCTTTAATTCATTTTTGTCCCCTGAACGTTTTTCTTTAAATTTAAAATACTGCAGTCTATATAGTGACATTTCAATTTTTTGACAGTTTTAGAAAAAAAAAGCTGCCAACTGAAATAAAGTAGATATTAGATAGCTATGATTAGGTAATAATTAGATAATAATGTGCCTTCCCTACCCTTTAACCCCCCCCCCAGATTAAAGTAAAAATGAATTTGCCCATTCACATGGTCACGTGATGTCAGGTCCCGAGTGAGAGGGTCTTCCTTCAGGTGCCCACATCGCTGCTTGGGTGAGATTAACACTTCCTATTGACTGTCCAGTGGCAGGGTCCACACAGCTTCAAGATTACTGCAGCTCTGGATCAGTGGTCTCCATCATGAAAGATGTGCCAGTAGGGAGCCTGTGATGGCAGATTCAGATAAGCAAAACAAGGCGATGGAGTTTTTTTTTCTTTTAACGAGAATAGATGCGAGTAGGCTGGAGTGGGACAATATTTGCCCAGAGGTTTTCATTTTAACTAGCAATTATATATTCTATTAATGTTTCAGCAAAATTTGAGTTTTCCTTTGTATTAAACAACAAGTCCTTTCTTCTGCAGCAATTGTAAAATGAGGTTTAAACTGATAAAGGCAAAGTAAAAAAAATACAGAACTCAACTCTTAAAAATCATCTACCATTTTTCATATAGCATTTTTGTACAGTATCTTTTATAATGTAGTATTAATGTTGTGATTTGTATGCTCAGGGCAGTACAGTTCACATAGTGCTCACAAGAAGGAAAATACATATTTTGGATAATCAGTTTCGTGTCCATATTAGCAACATAATTATAGATATTAAACATTACATACAAGAATACATTGAGGCAAGAAAATTCATTACGGGGGGCGTGGCCTGGACATGGCGCCGTGAGGACGTTTCTTAGGGGAGCTCTGCAGTGACCGAGCCGGACCGACGCTTCAGTAGACTTTTAGATACTAATTGCCTGACCCACAGCTCCGATACTCCTTCCTTACTTCCTTACTTTCTTTCGGACATTCCCTGCTGCACCTCTCTTTCCTTTCCCCTCTTCCCCTTTATCTGCTCCGTCTGCTCCTCTCCCATTCCTGACCCCCCACCCTTCTCCCCCTTTTCTCCCCATTGACGCTAAACACTTGAAACATTTTATATACTTGTATATATGCGATAGGGAACACTATTAACCTCAAGTGTGACTGCCTGATCGTACTTACTCTAATACCTGATGCCACATGGGACCAGCATAACTCCTTTTTACATGTTCTTGCACTAAATCGGATTTGCTCATCGCAACACTCAGTTATGTTTTTTCTTTTGCACTATACAGTACAGCCATCATGGCTATATATTGTCTGCTTTGTTTGCAACCGCATAATCCTCTCAAGTGTACTCTACAATGTAACGTGTTTTATGTACTTATACTATACTCCAGATTTGTATGGAGGATGTTGTCTTGTGTTGGAGGCATGACCTCCATGTATCATTGTACCGTGCAGATGTACAATAAAGTTGACTTCTGATAAAAAAAAAAAAGAAAATTCATTACTATCACTAGAATTTATGATTTACCGTATTTGGAAAATACAATATGAACATATCTAAATCATATAGTCTCTGTTGCCATGTAAGATATATCAGTTATTTATTTGTTTTTTTCCCCTCTGTCACTGCTGTAACTAACTTCTGGCCTTCCTTGTTGAATTATTGTGTGTCCATTTCATGGATGGTCTCTCCCGGACCAGTATTGTTTTACAACAGCTGTAATTGATAGTCGTGGGATTTATTAAGGAGGCGTAGTCAACAATAAAAGTCACGAACGCATGGAGAGCCTAATTACAGGATAATAAAAATGAATATGTCAGAAGGATTTAATAAAAATGTCCGCGTTGGGAATAATCTGGGTTGCCAAAATCACCCAAAAAATTGTCATGTACTGAATGTCTACAGAAATTGTGAATGTGGCTTACAAATAACAGTTACCAGTGTTTTCTCTAAAAACCATAATGATCTCTTTGGCTACTAATTGTGGAAAACATTATACTACAAAGTGTCTTACATAAGACAAAACACAGCTTGCATTGAATTAGCACTCTGCGGTATTGTGGTATGTATTTTTATAAAACACAAATTCACCTTGTCTGCCCAATATTTGAATTCGTTTTTTTGTTAAATAAGTTATGAAATAACTGTATTAGAACTCTGCTCTGTAAATGGAAAACCGATATTTATTACTTAATATGAGAAAAAAGGTTCATACAGCTAATTTGTAGAAAGTGACGCTAAACTCAGGAGTTAAATCTCAAAAATGCATTTAGGTACCTTAACTATTAGCAAAAATGTGTCACTCAGCTGTAAATCATCAAATCATCTCTGAATTTGTGCTGACACTGTCCTTCCTTCTGGAGGGTGGCTACTTTTGTTCCCTGTGGTCCTTATGTGTGTTGTAAAGTAGCCCCAAGTGAACAACTACAATCTCAATACAAATTCGTAAACTAAATGTGAGATTTTAGTCCATCACGGGATGGAGCTTGGAGTGGTAGCTGCTTTACAACACACACAGGGACCATGGGGAACAAACGTAGCCACCATCCAGAAGGAAGGACAGTGTTAGAAGCTATTGACATCTTTGGAAACTCATGCTGGTACCTAATAGGATCCGGGGTTGGTGATGATGATAAATTTAACAGCCTGGTGAAAGGGGTAAGGGACATAGTGGGTCTGTAATCATAAAAAGATTCCGAACCCCTTTTGAAACGAAAAAAAAAAGATTCCGAACCCCTACAAATTATAGTGAAACCAAACCAGCCTGTACCTTTTAAAACATGTCAGCAAGGCTCATTTTAAAGACCTGATACAGTGCTTTCTAAGACAACTTATCTACAATCTTATTGTGTTTTTTTGTGTTGGTGGTTGGTTTTTTTATATTGCACACTTAGTTTACTTTTTTATATTCAGGAGTTTTGTAATAGGGACAACACAATCATAGGTTTCTGTATTCCTACTGAACTTCATTTGTTTAGCTTTTTTCCCGTTTACATTTCTTTTAATTTAGCATGTTGTGTGATCAGGTTTTTGATTTTTAGCCTTCTGAATTTTCAGGGTAGAGAAAATGTTTCTAAGAAAATGTCTGCAAAATGTAGCAATTTATCTAATCTAATAAGAATGGTTTTTGTTGGTTCCACTGAGACATATCACTTACTGAAACCCATGTGTGCTTTTTGAGTACAGAGCGATAACCAGTATTTTGTGGTGTAGTGAAAAGGCTGCATAGTATATATTCACTGTGGAAATACTCCTTGTAATTTGCATGTCTTATCAATCTGTACCAAAGAGGCAATCAAAACCGTCTCAGTGCATCTGAAAGCGGATGGATAGATATGTCCCATACCGAGATGAAGATACTATGAAAAGGAATGCAAAGCCCACTGTATAAGGAGGCAGACAATAGAGAGCTTGATATGCAGGTGCATAAGAGGTGATGGCATTTGTAACAATGGCTTGTGGGTAAGCTGAGGAGGAAGTAGATAACCTGATTCATTCAGAACTACAAAGGGCAGGGAAATGCATATCAAGTACCCAGCGAAACCACTTTTCTTTATTACTTGCCTGGGAAAACAATGGAGCGATCTGTGGCATGTGGGTATAGCTGCCAAAGTTCCATCTTTGAAACCTACATCTTGCAAAGCTCAGGATTATGTATTAAAGTGTACCTAAAGACAAAACTTTTTGTTTTCTTTTACTTTAGGTAGAGAATGGTTGAAAACACTATTAGGTTTATTTGTACTGTTTACTTTTACCTGTCTTCTATTGAAGAGATTTCATTTTGCTTCCTGTCCTTAATAGGAAGTGAGAGAGGAAATCTCTCCTAAGTGATTGAAATTCCTCCTCTAAGCTGGCCAGACACCGATGAAATTTTGGCCATTTACTGCTGAATTGGACGGAATATGATTCATGGGTGGGCAAGCCAGTACCTGGTTTGACAAATGACAAAAGTAAATTTTTCAATCGACGATTTTCAAAGGAGCCAGCTGGAAAATTGTAGGCTGAACAGTGACTGCAGGTACTGTAAGAGCAGATTGGAATATTTACTCATACATCCAGCTCTGGTGACAACTGTAAAGTTTTAGGTTTCCCATCACTTTCTATCCCAATGGCAGTGTCCACCAAGACAAGCAAAGAGGGTAAATCTCCACAACAGGTACCCAGACAGCAACAAGAACCTGACAGTTTAAGTTCTAACTCTTTCCTACTAAAGATTAAACTTTAGATTCCCGTTAAGAAATTTGAACTGTAACAGGAACTATAGAATGTGGACATGTACAGGTGGTAATGTAGTAGTTCCAAGAACAGAAGTCTTCCCATAGGGTGGTCATACAGTGCTTGATATTTGCATGCAGTGATCCCAGTTTGATAAGTGCTTGCAAACATTGATCATGGGGTCAACTACTCTGTGATAATTAGTAGCAGAAATGCCTATTATCATACACAGAATTTACTGCATATATAAATATTTCTGATTGTTGAGCAATCGTTCTCTTCCCGTGGAAAATACTTGCAGCATTGTTGTATCTCCGGAGTTGAGAAAAATAATTGTGCCCAGTTCAACAAGAGTGATCGTAAACAGCACTGCAACTTTTACGCCTCCCTTTATTCTTGATGACAGATGGTCATATATGACCACCCTTTGTTTTTGCTAAATAAAACCTTTCCAGATATACTGAAGGGGTTTTAAACTCCTAATGTATACAACTATATCAGTCAGCATAAGCTATGAACTCTAGAGAATTTAGGGGGCCACAAGTGACCTGCAGGCTACCAGAGTTAACATAAGAGTGAACATAAGAAATGTAGAATGCAAAATGCCTATAGTAGTAGAACTGTTGAGTCGACCAGCTGGAAAACACTTACTTTGACCAGTATGCCTGCTACTGATTTTGGTTTTGGTTTGGGGAAGGAAAATCCCAAACTGAAGGTTGGACTGTTTTGACAGATGAAGCTTCAGCTCTTCCTGGTAGTGCTAAAGCTGGCCCACCCTCTCTAGCACCTGCCTATGATGCACCAATCATGTGTGGGGGCAGAGCTTATTTGCAAGCTTTGACACTTCACAAAATTGTTGGAGCTTTGCTTATCAAAAAGGCCGGCCTTTAGCCATGATAGGAGAATTTAGGAGGCCACAGTGGTTAAAAATACACAGTTTTGCAATACACATTACCAGATGTGCTAGAAAGGCCTAGATTCGTGGAAAGCCATGGCGTGAGGCAGGGAAGGAAGATATTGTTGTCTCCAATTTTCTTTTCTATCTAAGCTTGCAAGTATAAATCCATAATTAATATTGAACATGCAAATATTATTTTATGCAAGGTGTGCAGAATTGTGGAGCTAAACAAATCTGTTCTAATATTCACCATCATTCTTTGCTGATAGTTATGCAATCACTGTCTTTTGCATGACATCACTAATGAATCACTTAAAACCGTGTTTCTTAACCTTTTTTCAGTCACGGCACCCTTAAAAAGTATGCAAAATCTTGAGAGTCACCTACCTTTACATCAGAAGCTCCCCTTCACATTAGAAGCACCCTTTACATCAGGAACTCCCTTCATGTCTGTAGCCCCCCCCCTCTTATATCAGAAACCCCCTATATATCAGAGCCCCCCTTTTATATTAGAATCCCTCCTTTTTACATCAGAGTTCCCCATTCACATCAGGGTCCTAGCATCACCAAATTTTGAGGCACTCCAGAGGAAGTCAAAAGGCAACCTAGTGTGCCACGGCACCCTGCTTTAGAAAGCTGCTTTATAGCACAGTTGTGCATCATGCGGTTGTTTGATGCAGTTGAATAGTATATGAAATTGCAAATTGTTTTTTCCCAACAATGCTGGATACATAGTACAGATGATTCCTCAGTATGGCTCTTGAATATAGAAAGTCATAAATTGACGTTCTAATTTTTTTCTTCAAATATTTGTGTACCGGTCTCTAAGTTAGTAAAAGTGAGACATGGAGCAATGGAAAAAGGATATGCAAAAATGCTGGGCCTCATTATGCTTGCATTTTTAAAATGTGGAAATGTTATTTTAGTAGAATTAGCAGGAAGGCATGTAACACATGAAAGATACACCACCTGCCTTCACAAAGTTTTTTACAAGGTGTTCTACCTTGATAAATGCCAAATCAAATAAAAGGCAACTTTAGAGAGAGATATGCTGGAAGATATAAAGATCTGACTGCATCAAAATAAGCTGTAGCTAGTTGGTCAGTATATTTTAGATACTGAATTCAAGGTCATGGAAGTGGTTGGCCATGTGGGTTCTGGAAACAGTCCATTGGGTGGAGAGCAAAGGAGGAAATAAGAGAGAGGAGACAAAGTTGCCGGAGGGATTTTTCCTGTGTGGCAGTCTGACTCTCATAAAGAGCTGCTAAAGCTCCAAGACGAGTTGCCTTACACTAATTTATTTATAAGAATACCCAATTATCAGGTTTTTATTGCACATATTGCACTTTTGCTATTACTATATACATCATCTGTGATGCTGAGTGCAACTTTTGCAGAGTTGTAATCACTTCCAACTGCTAAGATGACAGAATAGGCAACTGTTTCAGTTATTGCATGGTTTCAGTAGACAGGTTTGGTCATTTTATGATCTAATGCGTGTTAATAGCGGTTGAAATTGCGGGATAATTGCCATGTTTATGCTCAGTGTTATTGTTTAACCCTATCAACAATTGTAAACTAAATGAATGGCAAAGAAAACCTTTGGTTTCTTTCCGTAAATTTCTCAACAGAATGTCTTCTCCTGTTTCCAACCATATTTGTGATATAAGCACAGTGGTACCTCGGTTCACGAACGCTTCTGTTGGCGAACAATTCGGTTCGCGAACAGGAAGTTCGGCAAAATACTGCTTAAGTTCCCAAACTCCGAAACAGGTGACACACAACCACAGCCATCTTCCCTGCTCTGACACGTGGTTGTGGCTTCCTCTAGTCGAAATCGCCGTATGATTGTGGTTTGATTCGGTTCACAACCAATTCGGTTCGGGCCCAGAATCACGGAACAAATTAAGTTTGTGAACCGAGGTACCACTGTATTCTTAGCACTTTGATACTTAGCACTTTAAAGTGATCCTGTCACTACAGGGTCAAAACAGCAAAAAGGCATACCTATTAAAAGATGAGGCACTCTACTTACCTTTCTGGTGGCCCATTAACCCCTTCGTGACTGACGACGTACAGTGTACGTCGCCAGCATCGGGGCTGTTTAAACAGACTCCCGCCGGGACTTTTGCCGCCGGGACTCTGTTTAAACTTGTAGAGCCGACTGTCGGCTTTACAACAGAAGCGATCCTGGCGACTTACCTGTCACCAGATCGCTTCTGTGTCCCGAAGAAGGGGCCGCCCCCCCCCTGCCGGACACCCCCGCCGTGCTTCCCGGGCTCCGTTGCCCCTCCTACGGGCCCGGGACCGGCGATCTTTGTGTCCGCGGGGAGCTGGGGAGGAGGTCGACGAACTTCCGTTCATCGATCCCCTCCCCGTTCTATGGGACCGGGAGCGATGCAGATTGCATCACTTCCGGTCCCTGGGCTGTCAGTTCTGGGCTCCTGCAGCCCAGGTCTAAGCTATTGAAGTGCGATCTGCACTTCAATAGCTCATTTCTAGTGTAAAGGTGACACTGAGGGTCTTTTGGACCCCCAGCATAACCTTAAAGAGGACCTGTCACCACCATCTGCTATTACATCATCGATCATCAATCCCCTCCCCGTTCTATGGGACCGGGAGCACAAATTGGATAACAAAAAAAACCCCAGAATATAACATTCTAGCTGCCTTTTAAAACAAGTTGTTCCTAACCTCTGTAGCTCCTACCGTGAAGTAATTCATTCTCAAAGATCCTCAGACAGTAAGTTTCTAACAGCTGAGAAAAACCTGTTGTGTCTTTATTACAGACATCCTGCCAAGATTCTGGTACAATAGAAAATAATAGGACAAAATATAATCAGTGCTTCTGTTGTGAATTTTTAAGATTATTTTCTCCACAATGCCTATGTTTAAATTGGTTTGTTCAGAATATGTAATTACTTTTGTGTGCAAAGTCTGGGCACAGGTTCACTTTAAGGGAATGTCATCACTCTCCCTAAGAAGTTCCCTGTAGTGGCCTGTACTTTTGGTGATTGGTGAGTTTTTTTTCCATTAAAAAGAGAACTTAGCAGTGTGCATGCTGTGGTGCAATACAGTGCAGTGGTGACCTGAGGAGTAAAAGGTTGGCACTTTGACTGTGGATGAGACATTGTTATGTAGATTGTGTTCAGGGTTCCCTATCCTAGGAGAGTTAGCACCGTTGGCTGTGCTACTCCCAAAGGGTTTTCAAGTGGTTCTTTTTTGCTAAGAAATCAAGGCAAGGAGTGAGACATTCTGGTCCTCCAAGAGGAGTGAGTGGCCTTAGATGAAAGTTCCTTTGCGGTTGCTATATTAAACAGTACAACACTGTTGCTTGATTTGTAAAAGTAGCTGATATTCATACTGTGGAAAAGGAACCTTCCAGAAAAATAAAGTCTAAATAGTAACAGTTGTGCACTCAATTACTCCTTTTGCACATTAGGGGTGAAAGAAATTACAAGGGGAAGGGTTTGACAAAGGCTATTGACAGTTCAAGAGTGCTGAATTGGCTAAGTTCTGAGAAGAAGCAGCAAGTAGAGGAGAACCTGAGGTTTAGATCTACCAGATCTGGTGACCTGCTGAAGGGAATAACTGTTCCCCTCTTTCACCAGGAGGCCACCAGAGAGAGAAAGAGATTGGTTGCCTTTTGTTATCCAACCTGGAGATGCACTAGTGGAGCCTGTAGCCTAGTGAGGTCCTGTCCGTTAAAAAAACACGGACAGACATGTAGCCCAATACAGGACACATTCTGACTAGGGTGCACTTAGAAAAGATTGTGGCCCTGAAATCTATGTCTAACATTTCTTGTGCTGAATCTTAGATCCACAAAAAAACTTTAAATATGCAAACATCATTGACATTCCTAATCCACGTTCAGAACAAGTTTACAATGTATTTCATAATTTGGGCACTGGTAGGAATGCTAATGATGACAGGTCCTCTGCACAGCAATTCCCATCACTGCAGGCTGCCCCAGCAGTCAACATTATATGAATGCGGCAATAGGGGCAGTCACAGAACGTTGAACACAAGTAACACATAGTGAAAATCAACACAAACGAATTTCAATGTTTCAGCCATTTGCATGTTCTTGTTTTTCTTTTTCTAAATCATGCAAATGCTAAGCACATAGCAGTTGTATCAGATAGCAATGAATTATGTGCTTACAATGGTCAATTGATTTGCTGCATGCTTCGAAATATTTTCATGCCAATGTTACTTCCGCTGTGAACAGATGTAGAACTGTGTAAAATCCACATGTGCGGAAAGCTTTTCCAAACAAAAAGACACAAAGTCTATGTTTAACCTTTTCATCCCTGAAATTCATAATAGCACCCCCAGGCTTCCATAACATTCACTTTACTGAAGACTTGTTCTTTGGATTTTTTCTTTACTGTATTAATTCTGCTTTCAATTTTATTTTAAATAATCCCTGTGGGTCTAGATTACCACAGCCATGTATAAATAGTATATATTTCATGTTGTGTATATAGTCATAAATAGTAGTCTAAAAGGTATATTTTGTGTTTTGCCCATAGAAACCAATTAGAATAATTTATTAAATTATAACTCGAGCATGTCACATTTAGAATGCAATTTAAGGATGGAACAGATAACCTAGTATGGCTAGTAAACAAAGATACCTGTTATCATCATCTCTTAATTATTTTTGTATGTTGTGACCATGGGCTTGAGTGCTAAAGACAAGTAGTAGTTATTCAGTCTGCAGGGGAATTTTCCCTTAGCTTCATGAAGGAGGTGAAGCTCTGTTAACTTCCATCGTCCAATCACGTGCAAACAAATACCATTTTTTTTATTCTCCTTGCATGTGATTGGGTATTCTCTGCAAAATAAATTTTCACTACATTCACTAAGCTAAGGCAAATTAAACTTGCAAAATTAACAGCTTATTTGTCTTTGTAAATCAACCCCAATGCATCTGAATCTAAAAAGGATGTTATAACGTATCTGGTTTTGGTTCTTCTTACATAAACTTAGCAAATAGTCATATTGTGAATTTGTTTTATTGGGGATACTAGTTTCCGGGGATTTAGCATTATGCGTGTATTCAGTAACAGAGTGTGGCCACCCACATCCTGACAGTCAGGATGTGGTTTAGTCTTGTCTCAGCTGCTGACTGGAAGTGGTCATCTCTGTCAGACTCTAACTGTATTAAATATTAGGTCAGTTGGATTACCAAAATGGAAAGTATTTTGCTCTCAATGTGTTTTTTTTCATTTTGTTAGATAGAAAAAAACTGCGCTAGGAATCAAATAACACTCTAAGAGCAGCTGTGCTTAATCGGTGAGTACACCCAAAATAGGAAAAAAGAAAATGGCACTGCGCTTCAAACTCAAAAATTATATTCCTAAAATGTGAAAAAAATTGTATAAAATGTGAAATTGTCACAAAGTGATAAACGATTTTGTGTCATACACAACACCTGTGTTGCACAATGCCTGTGCTGATGATAGTAAGAAAAAGCCCTAGGTCTAATGGTCTAGACACTATAAACCATAATAAACATGGGGGGAAAAAAAAGCGTGCTAGTACATCTCATAAAATGTGTACATAGAAAATCCGGTGTTAAATCTCACAAGTGATGTACAACTCCCACTTAATCTACATAACCACATGTGAAGTCCATTACTTCTGGATACAATAAAGTCCTTGAAATATGTGATGATATATCTTCCAACTTTTATAATCAACACCACATCCGTGAATGCAAAAGCGAATTAGTGATCAGTGCTCTCCAGTCTCCACCGTGCTCAAAGATAAGATCTGGCCGCACTCACCGACTCCTATTGCTCACCATATGAACAATTAGCGCTTTGCTGTTATATATTTAGAACCAAATCCTCTCCTTTGTTTTTAATCCGACAATAAATTGGGGTAGATTCCTCCCAACTCTGGCTTATCTTTCCAAAATTGTGTGAAACTATTCCTCCATCTTCCATCTTCTCTTGTGCTCAGAGAGAGAAAAAAAAGTAGGGCTGGTAATGATTAAAAATTTCCAGTTCGATTAATCGACATTTTTTTAATCGATTAATTTCGATTAATTATAACGCACATACAGATCCAACTACATTGGCCTATACACATACAGCACAGCAATGAAGTAATAAAATGAACTAGGATCACACTAATCCAGCACGTTATTCATCTCACGTGCCCCACTCAATATGGCCGCCGCTTGAGTGGGGCAACTCAGAATAATAACGTGCTGGATTAGTGTGATCCTAATTCATTTTATTGCTTCATTGCTGTGCTGTATGTGTATAGGCCAATGCCAGGGATCCCAACCTGAAATAAGCAATTTCATGGAGGTGTCCCTCTCATTTCAGGGAGGTGCCCTCTCCCCCCCCATCCGCGGAGGGGGGGTTAGGGGGGCTGGGAGAGAGCACCCCACTGAAATGATGGCAGATAGCACAGGAAGCAATAGCTTCTTTGCTATCTGCAGACTTTTTTCTTTTTTTTAGTATTCTGCCAGTTGTAGTTGTCAGAATAATAAAAGGCCTAAGAATGCATAGCTAGATTCCTATTGGCTATTGCACTTCGCCCCCTGCTGCTTTCAATCACCAGAAGAGGACCTGATAGAAAAATTCAGGTCCCCCTCTGCTGATTGACAGCAGCAGTGGGCGGGTGCATTCGCTAGTTTGCTATTGGCTATTGCAATTGTATGCCTTTTTTTTTCTTTTCTGACTGACGGTCGGGCCGCGGCTCCCAATGTCAGAAAAGAAAAAAAACAAAAAACGATGGCAGGGAAAGGTTTAATCTGCTCGATTTGAGCAGATTAAACCTTTCCGGTAAAAAGTGTTCTCTCCCGGCCGGGGATGTGTACTCACCGGCCCAAGCAGCTTCATCGGGTAACGAAGGGAAGGGGGAGGAGTCCAGTGACGTCACGGACATCG
>NW_017306397.1:624834-641766 GCF_000935625.1 Nanorana parkeri | reverse complement strand
TGCTGGATTAGTGTGATCCTAGTTCATTTTATTACTTCATTGCTGTGCTGTATGTGTATAGGCCAATGCCAGGGATCCCAACCTGAAATAAGCAATTTCATGGAGGTGTCCCTCTCATTTCAGGGAGGTGCCCTCTCCCCCCCCATCCGCGGAGGGGGGGTTAGGGGGGCTGGGAGAGAGCACCCCACTGAAATGATGGCAGATAGCACAGGAAGCAATAGCTTCTTTGCTATCTGCAGTTTTTTTTTTTTTTTTTTTTAGTATTCTGCCAGTTGCAGTTGTCAGGGAAAAAAAAGGCATAAGAATGCATAGCTAGATTCCTATTGGCTATTTCACTTTGCAATAGCCTATAGCAAACTAGCTATTGCACCCACCCCCTGCTGCTTTCAATCACCAGAAGAGGACCTGATAGAAAAATTCAGGTCCCCCTCTGCTGATTGACAGCAGCAGTGGGCGGTTGCATTAGCTAGTTTGCTATTGGCTTGTGCAAAGTGCAATAGCCAATAGGAATCTAGCTATGCAATAATATGCCTTTTTTTTCTTTTCTGACTGACGGTCAGGCCGCGGCTCCCGATGTCAGAAAAGAAAAAAACACGATCGCAGGGAAAGGTTTAATCTGCTCGATTTGAGCAGATTAAACCTTTCCGGTAAAAAGTGTTCTCTCCCGGCCGGGGATGTGTACTCACCGGCCCAAGCAGCTTCATCGGGTAACGAAGGGAAGGGGGAGGAGTCCAGTGACGTCACGGACATCGACATCACCGGACTCCTCCCCCCTTCAGTTCATTAGCCGACAGCCACTTGGGGAAGGGAGGAGGAGTCACGTCCGTGACGTCACCGGATCTCCAACGGAAGACCCGGAAGCCGGCGGAGAGGTGAGTACGGATCAAAAGAACTTTGATCGATCAAAAAAATTAACGATTAATCGAGGGATTAATCGTTAATTTCCGCAGCCCTAAAAAAAAGGCTTCCCATAGTGTAGTATGTCAGAATAAATTTATTTTAAACGATTAAAAATGCTCTTACAATTAAAATAAGGCAATTGCACATGGATTGTGCCCACTGGAGCTCCTTTCTCTATGATTGCAATGCTCGCATAGATCCGCCCACCTGATGCATTTCGTCACTATTGACTTCCTCTGAGGTCGCAGACCGTCGCCTCAGAGGAAGTCAATAGTGAGGAAATGCATCAGGTTATGTAGATTAAGTGGGAGTTGTACAACACTTGTGAGATTTAACACAGGATTTTCTATATGTACACATTTTATGAGATGTACTAGCACGGTTTTTTTTTGTTCTCCCCCCCCCATGTTTATTATGGTTTATAGTGTCTAGACCATCAGACCTAAGTTCAACATAAAACAGAAGTCATCAACTTGCGCAAAAAGATTGATTGCTTATGGACTATGTATTGATAGTATCAAATGAACTCCAGTTATACTGGTAATTACTCCAGAGAAGATGTATGCACCGATCCTGCATCCTGGTTGGTTGGATAGGGAAACATCCATATAACAGCACTGTGAAGGAAACATAAGAAAACCGGCGCACCGATCTAAGTGCAGTATGAAGTGACTATTTAATAAGGGTAAAAGTAATGCACTTACAGGATATTAAAAAACATCTCACGCATCAGATGAAAGTCCCATCTCAGCTGCTGGAAAGTCCCATCTCAGCTGCTAGGGAGAAAGCAGAGTCCAGTCCAGAAAGATCCCAGGACGCCTGTGTTGGAAGACACAGGCCTGAGTCAGCCACTGGATCAGACCTGTGTCTTCCAGCACAGGCGTCCTGGGATCTTTAATTCAGGTCAGTTAATCGTTCCTCACAGCTGAGCTCCTTCATGCCTCTTATGAGTTTAGTTGCCCTTCGCTGCACTTTCTCCAGTTCCACAACATCCTTTTTGTGAACTGGTGCCCAAAACTGAACTGCATGGATGTAATCTGAGTTTTCGCACGTAGGCGGGCTTGACGCTTGTTTGTGTGTACGTGTCAGGGCGGGGGACTTTTAATTTGTTTTTTTATTGCTTTGATATGTGATTTTTTATTTTTTTATTTTTTTTGTAACAAATTTTTTTAAACCTTTTTTTTTTACTGAACTTTATTGCTATCACATAGGGAGCAAGCAAGCTCCCTATGTGATAGCCAATTTGCAGTGACAGGTCCTCTTTATGGAGACATCAGGGGTCTTAAGACCCCTAATGTCACCTAGGGACCCCCAGAGAAGCTGATGAAGCAGAGAACTGCTTCACCAGCTTCTCTCCGGTTTCTGTACCGGAGAGTGACACTGAATGCAGGAAGTGATGTAATACACATCACTGCCTGCATTCAGAAGAGGAGATCAAACAGAGCTCGTGTACTGAGCTCCGGCCGCAGAGCTGCTGTGCTGGTCCCTGGCTCACAGGATCACCAGCCCAGGATCACCAGCAGCGGCGGCGACGGAGAGGGGGCCCGCACACTCGACCGGATATTACAAGCGGTCTGTAGAGACGCTCGAACGCTTGTATGTAAACAGCCATCGCTGGCTGTTTACATTTAAAGTCAGTTTCCCGCTCGTGCGGCGCCGCCTAGCGGCGGGCACGAGCGGAGCGGGATAGGACATCTAAAGACGCCCACCCGCCCCCAAGAAGCCGCTGTCCGGCCGTTTAATTACAACGGCCGGACAGCAGGTAGTTAAGCCAGTTTTCTATCCAATTACAGATTGAATACTCTATACCTACTGACCTTAACTTATACATTAGCCGCATGTGGGGAACTGTGTCAAACGCTTTTGCAAAGTCCAAGTATACTATATCCACAGGCATTCCTCTGTCCAATTTTTTACTCACTTCCTCATAAAAAGAAAGTAGGTTTGTTTGACAACTTCTGTCTTTTGTGAATCCGTGCTGACTATCGCTTATGATATTATTTTCAAGCAAAAACAATTGCATGTGATCCTTGATCAAACTTTCAAGTATCTTGCCAACTATTGAGGTTAAACTTACAGGTCTGTAATTACTTGGTAAAGATTTTGATCCCTTTAGAAATATAGGCACCACATTGGCTTTGCGCCAATCCATCGGCACCAAGCCAGTCGTTAGAGAGTCTCTAAAAATTAGATACAATAGCTTTGAAATTACATAGCTCAATTCTTTGAGGACACGTGGGTGTAAGCCATCTGGTCCAGGTGCTTTATTCACCTTCATTTTGTCTATATGTTTCTGGACCATATCAATAGTCAGCCATTGTGGTTCGGTAGAGGGTATGGCACTGCGATCCCCATTATGGACTTGAATTATATCATGTTCCTTGGTGTGCACAGAGCTGAAGAAAGTATTTAATAGATTTGCCTTCTCATTGTCCCCAGTTACCAACTCTGAGTTATCTTTTAAGGGGCCAACATGCACCTGTTTTTTTTACTATTGATATAGTTAAATCATTTTTTGGGGTTAATCTTGCAATCTTTTGCAACCTGTCAATCGTTTTGAATCTTTGCAAGCTTTATTTCCTTTTTACATATTTTATTATATTCTTTGTAGCTTTCAAATGACGACAGTGTTCCTTCATTTTTATATTGTTTAAACGCCCTTTTCTTATCGTTTATGGCTTTTTTAACATTGGATGTCAGCCACATGGGTTTTACTTTTAGCCTTTGAAACTTATTGCTTACTGGAATATATTTTGCCGTATGGTTGCAAACAATTGTTTTGAAGCATTCCCATTTTTGTTCAGTGTTTTTTTATGCAAATATTCCCTCCCACTCTAAGTCTTTAAGAGCAGCCCTCAGCATGGGAAAATTTGCTCTCCTGAAGTTAAGTGTTTTTATTTTTCCAGTATGTGAATGTTGTTTACAACTTAAGCTAAATGAAATCATATTATGGTCACTGCTACACATGTTCTTTTATATGAATATTTGTAATAAGCTCTGCATTGTTTGAGATTACCAGATCCAGCAGAGCATTATGTCTTGTTGGGGCTTCTACAAACTGTACCATAAAATTATCATGTAATAAGTTTATAAATGTCCGGCCCTTTAATACTACTGTCCCCGCCCTTGCAGTCCTTTCTATTTGTTTAAGGAGCTGAGTCTCTAGCTCTTCAGTAACAAACTCCAACAATTACCTTTGCGTTATGCATACCAGTATACAACTCCACCCATAACGCCTCAGCACCATCACACTCACCATAAACAAAGTCCTCTTTCACACTCACTTTAAGATCACTCCTCGCATAGAGACAAACTCCGCCACCTTTTCGTTTTACCCTGTGTCTTTGAAAGAGAGTATAACCAGGAATATTAACAGCCCAATCATGTGAAGAACCAAGCCAAGATTCAGCAATACCAATTATGTCATAGTTCTCCTCATGCACCAAAGCTTCCAGTTCTCCCATTTTGCTGTGCAGACTTCTGGCATTGGCGAACAAACAATTCAAGCCATTTTTACATATTATACTTGTAATTGCTGTATCTTTTGCTGTAGTACAATCAGTACCATCATCGCCAATGTTTGTGTGCAATATGGGAATTTCCTTATCCAGCTAGTGGATGACCAGTGAAATGTCTTCAAGAAAAATACAGCAAGTCCAGTTGCCTTAGTTTATTTGCCTTTATTCATTTATTTCTATAAGCCTGAGTACTACTGTACAGAGGATTACAAAAGACTGATATCAAGATTGATTTAGGGCTCTTTCCCTCTTTGCTGTGGTCAAGTGTATGCATTTTACTTAATTTTCAAGTAGAACAGTATTTCATTTAAAATCTGGCTAGTTCACATCTATGCATTGCAGAATAGTGCCATTTTATAACACATGCTGCACTTTTATACATATATGCATGGTAATCAGGCCCAATAAAGTGAATGGCTAATGCACAAAAGGCATTTTGTGTCTTTTTTTTTAATGCATTTGCGCCATGCAAAATCATATAATAATATATGTATTTCACATTAGATCAGCCTTTTTTAGCCTTTCTACCCCAGAGAAACCCTTGGAATACATTTCAAGTCTTGGAGAAACACTGCTAAAGTTATATATACAACTCATAGTATATTTTTCCACAACAGTAAGTTTTAGAAATAAAAGAAAAAAAAAGAATATGGCATACCTAGAGAAGGGATGAGGTTCGGATTCGGCACGCAGTGGGTTTGTAATGAATCCAAGAGGTTTGAGGCGTGCAGTTTTGGCTAAATTAAGGTAAAATTTGCTGGACTGAATTTTAAAGTAGCCATAATACCCTACCTGTCCTTTCAACTGTGGTCAGCAGGGTCAGAATGTGCCTATGTACCAAGCTCTTGCTATAAAAGGGTGGGTTCCCTGCAGCCGTTTGTCAGTATGTGTTAGAGCAGTGTAGGGAGAGCCAACAGTCTGTGCAGGGAGAGTTATGGTGCTACATTGCGCTAAAATGCTGTTCATTGCAGTGTGGTGGGCTACATATTCTTGTGTACCTCCCCCCTCCCTGTGTTTAGTTTCCACAGACCCAACAGTCCTTTTTAAGACTACCATGTTTTTTGTAGTTGCTGTTTAGCTTCTAGGTTCCGATGCAGTATTTTTTTTGCTTTCCTTTCTGGGTTTTTTAAATTTTATTTTACACGTATTTATTTTCTTTTCCTGTTAGGTTAAAAAAATTGGGTTGGGATTTAGTGTTTTAGGGTTGATTTTTGGGGGTGTATTTTATTTTCTGTTGCTAGGAACCCTTTTTTATTTCTGGGTGCCCAGTGTACACTTGTTGCTAACACAGGCAATGCTGCCCTTTGCAGAATATCACCGCATACTTGTGCGATAAAGTAGTGTGCACCAAAGTGCCACATATATTTTTCCTTTATTGCCATTTCTGCCATTAAAGTTAGGCATGGGAGGGTGATCCGGTAAATAAACACTGAGCGGGGGTTAAATAACTTGGCAACTGACCACAGGTATGGGTGAGGTTAACACTGCCAGTGACCATCAATGCAGGGAGGGGGTTAAGGTGCAATTAAAAGCATAGCCACTGATGACCAATGAAGGAGGTTTGAAATGGCACTGCCACCAAGCAGCATTATTGTGGTCACTGACTCCTATGCTGGGGGTTATTATTGTGGTCACTGGCACCAATGTTATGGGTTATTATTGTGGTCAATGGCACCAATGTTGCAGATTATTATTGTTGTCACTGGCACCAATGTTGCAGGTTACTATTGTGGTTACTGGCACTAATGCTGGGGATTTTTATTGCAGCCACTGACACCAATGCTGTCAGTTATCGCAGTCACAAACACCAATGCTAGGAGTTTCTATTGCTGGCACTAATGCTTTAAATGATAGTGCATAAAATCATGTGTAAACGATATCCTGAAATTGGGCAGGCTTTAACTGCCATGTTTCACCCCTCTCAAATCCCTGGGAGTTGTACTTGGGCGAAGTGAGATTATTGAGGACAAGGTTGTTCTCTGGTGCAGGCAGTTTGTGATGAATAGGTTCAAAACTAGCCTGAATTTTAAAGCAGAAGTTCCCCCCGTCCCAAAGACTTAAATGGGATTCGTCGCAAAATTTGGGCTCAATGTACACCTTAGTTCCGAGTGATATAAAAACATGATTTACCATGCTATCAAGCTTTAATGGCCCTTCTAATGTTCTTTGCATTGTGTTGAAAATATACAATATCATAGGTAGAAAATGAACTGAAAACTAACCATCCAAAGTTATCACTGTTGATATTTTCATGTGTACGTAGCTAGCTCTGTTTGCTATATGCTTCTTTTTCATTACAGTATTACATCGCAAAGAAAAAAATTTCATAGCAAGGCATTTTCAAAGTGTTCCACTGTATTTCTTACAATTCCATTACTCTCGTTGCTCAGTCAGTTTTTCTTCATATTGTTTGTGACGCATCATAATAGACATTGCTCTTTTAAAAGGATACTGCACAGTATCAATCTTAATAACACAAAAGAATGTCATATTAGCTGAAATGCCACTGGGCCTCATATGATTGTGTTAGATGTCCAATCCAGACTTTATAAACCCGAAATGACCTCCTGTAATCATGTGTTGTACTGTGGATGCAAGACATACAAAAGCAGCAACTGGATGGGAGATCGCTTCTCTGTCATCATAAAAACCTGTCCTATGTTTTAAACAAGGCTTTTGTACGTATTTAAAAAATACAACCATACCATTTATATAAAAAAAAAACCTCCAGCATAGAAATATAATGTCTTCCAACAACAAGTAAAGATCTAAATTTGGTACAGTTTGGGCCTGTGGCGATGGGCTCGTGTTAAATGCATTCGTTTGAGATGCTTCTGGGATCATTCAAAATTCATTCACAGATGTATTGGACCTGTAGTTGACCTCCTTCTGCCCTGCATTTGACTTGCTTCAAGTGGACTTTGCATTCCCTTAGACTTGTATGGAAATGCAAAATCAATCTGTAATGAAAAAAAGCCCATCCACACAAGCCCTAAAACTTACCTCATCTTGCACACTGGTAAAAAAAAAAAAATAATTCTACATTACTTCTGACCAAGTTTCCCTTCACACATAAGTGCTTTGTTTCATCAAATTATTACATGGTATACACAATTTCAATCAGTTATATAAAATAAAGAACATCAGTATATATTGGGCAGTAATGTAAAGCAAAAGCAGTGGCAAAGAAAATATATAAAAGTGTCAGCTTGCATACTGGGTCTTATTCTTTTGCAGAGCCTCCAGGAGTCCTGAAAATCAGAGCTTTGAGATACAACTAGATTCCTGTTCACCAGCCCTGCATCACCTCTGTTATTAGTAAGCAAGGCCACGCATTAAAGTGATTGACCAAAAGTGAAATTGGGAAGGGAGAGGCGTAACTGGTGACTACATGAATTGGAGGAATTTTTTATTGTACTGATTTTGTGCCTTCAGTCGCACTGTACAGAGAAACAGACCAAGCTTACAAAATAAATTTTTACTGGCACATTCATGTTATCCATTGCCATAGATTAATTTCAAAGTCAACCTGTACTTTCCTATACTGAGAAAAGTAGCAGCCTCCATTTAACAGGAGGGACCTTAGGGCCCTACCCTGTGCTCCCTACTTCTCCAACTCATTGCCAGGCTGCTCAAAATTTGAAACTTAAACAGGGATATGAATGCCCCTCGCCTTCCCCCCATGACTGGTCATTTGCCACTCAGGTAGCAATTGTGCTTTATAGGGAGGCAGCGTGAGTCAAGTGTTCCCCTGTACGTATTTGGAAGTACCTAGTACTTCTCACATGGCTCAACAGTGAAGAAAAATGTTGAGTGCCGTCTGCTTAAAGTCTAATATAAAATGAATCTTTGCACAATAGAAAATAAAAA
This sequence comes from Nanorana parkeri, assembly GCF_000935625.1. Classification (NCBI taxonomy): domain Eukaryota; kingdom Metazoa; phylum Chordata; class Amphibia; order Anura; family Dicroglossidae; genus Nanorana; species Nanorana parkeri. The sequence continues at coordinate 633,478 of NW_017306397.1, read as the reverse complement.
GAGTAATGACGATGTTTTTAAACAACAGATTTTTTCTTACTACAGTCTAATCAGTTTAAACGTATGTAGGATAGCGAAGGGAAAGGTTAAAACCCCTGTCAGTTTGACCTTTTTTCCCTGTCCCAGAGACAGAACAGGAAGGTAGATTAAATTTCTACAGAAAGAAGAGAATTTACCATAGACAGTTGGCACCAGAGCAGATGCCTCATTGGAAGATTTCTTCTCTATTCCTGTTCTGGTGACAACTGTAAACGTTTGTATTTCCCATCATTTGTTGCCAGAGACAATGTGGTCATCAGAACAGAGAGAGTGACTCTACCTACTTAGGACATTGACAGTAATAAAAACTTGACAGAGGTTCAGATCTGTCCCACTTGATTCAAAACCGAAAAAAAAAGTTTTGGCTACATTTTAAGAGATTGTTTTTGATTAGCTGTCATAGGTAGGCATTTTGCACATTTTAATTGTTAAGTAAGTTGCTTTGTAAGCACGATAGTGTCACCTAGAATTATTTTATGAGAATAAACCCTACAATAAAAGGAGTATGACATCTTGGTTCAATTGTTTCCTTCTTCCTCACTAGCTTGTTGGGCCAGCAGATGTTTTTAATAACTGGTACACATTTATAAATAAGCTGTACTTCGCTGCATTTTAAATTGAAGCCGTGTTTAGTATAATTCTTGCATAACAGCTACATTTTATTCTTGCATAATTCCAGTAGACATAAATGAATCAAGAATAAATAAATCCTAGTTCAACCTAATTAGATTTATAGATGGTAGATATGTTTCCTGTACAGTTTTCTTAAACGATAAGTAATAAATATAATTTAATAATAGATGTCTGTTTGTAGATAATCTTTAAGTGAGACATTAAAGGGTTATTAAACCCTCGTATGTTTTTGCATATATCTACTGCTAACAAGCAGTAGATATATGCAAAACGATGGAAAAAAATAGCTTTTTCAAAGGGTTAATACTTACCTGTGTCTCCGCCACACGCTCCGGTCCGAACATCTGAAAATGTCTCAGACGGGCGCATGCGCAGTTCAGATGTTCGACCGGGAGACAAGGAGAGACACAAGGTAAGTATATGGAGCAGCATGCGCCCACAGAGACTCCGTGGGACATGAGAAGAGGAGGACAGAGGAGTGAGCGCTGGATCAGAGACCCGCACCAGCGCTGGAGGGACAGCTAAAAACTACAGGAAAGAAGATGATTGGGTTAAGAGGCATCATTTAAGGTAAGTCCTTACATTAGCACTGTGGAAGGGGGGAACGTTAGCCTTTAAAGGATAATTAAAGCCTCCGTTTTTTTTTGCATATATCTACTGCTAGCAAGCAGTAGATATATGCAAAAAGTGTAAAAAAAACCAACAAAAAACCCCGCTTTGAAAAGGGTTAATACTTACCTGTGTCTTCCCCGCGCGCTCCCGTCTAAAAATGTGAAAATTCTCGGGTGGCCGCAAAGCATCTTGGGACGGGTGTATGCGCAGTTAACATTTTCGGCCGGGACGCGAGGAGAGACACAAGGTTAGTCTATGGACGCGTGCACCCGCATGCAGACACATGTGGGACAGGAAGTGCCAGCAAGCTCAGAGGAGTCAGCGCTGGATCGGAGACCAGCCGCAGCGCTGGAGGGACAGATGAAAAGGATAAGAAAGAAGATGATCGGATTAGAAAACATAATTTAAGGTAAGTGCTGACATTTACATTGGGGGGAGGGAAAAACATTTTGACTTTGTCACTTTAAACACTAGATTTAAGTTACAGTTAAAAGGCATATATACTGTAGGATCTTTTATACCTGTCAAAAAGATTTTTATTTCAGTCCAGCCTTTCATGAGATGTATTTGTTGCTGGCAGACCACAAAGGAATGTTGGTGACCTTTCTTTTCTCTCTGCAGTTAAACAGCACAGCTTGGTCACCTTCACGCCTCCAGTCTGTTATTGGACAGTGAATGAGAAGTGGCACACTTATGAGTTCATCCCTCTGCTCTATACTTCTGTCAGTATTTTCCTTGTTGACACATGTCGATTTATCACACCCAAATGACAGCTTGTGCTGCCTCTTTCTGTCGTAGATGATGAGTCTACTGTAGAGGATATTACAAGAGGCTGATACAAAGTCTAGTTAAGATGCTTTAACTAGTTGCATTTCAAATACATTCAATGTTGTTGTTTTTTTTCTTTTTTTTTAAAATACCCACATTACTTTTATTTTTTTAAAGGAAGCCTGTACTTTTCCCATGCAGGACAAAGCAACAGATTCACTTAGTCCTCCGCCACAGCATATATTTAACTTCCTTTAACTCCCCTGATGCTCATTTCAGCCACTTGGAGTGATGGAATGTCCTGTAAAAGCTATGAGTTGCTGGATTTGTTGCTTTGACAGGGCTTTGAACATGATTGGCTTGGTGCTGTCATATAGAGTCAAATACTCCTCCATTCCTGGAAGTACTGGATATTTGCTTCATTTTGTAATGCTGAATGTAGGAGGGAGGGGTGAAGAGAGTATATGCTGGGTAGGTGTTGGGGAATAAAGAGGACTTGTTGCTTTGCCGTAATTGAGCAAAGCGCAGGTTTCCTTTAATCTTGTTCTTTTGTTTTTGTTTTCAATACTTCGTGCATGTCATACACTACTATTTTACAATAGATGTAAATGCCACTAATAATATTGTAGTCAATGTGCTACCAAACGTTATCGGTACAATGTGGCATCCACGTATTAAAAAACATATTTAAGTATAGACCAAGCCAAAAGTTTTTCGTAGTTTTGGATAGAGTGGGGAAGGGTTAGTACCTCTGTCAGGCTTTACTGCTATCCAGAGCTCTATCAGAGAGTCCTGTCCTGAGGAAAATGTTTTACCAGATATTAAGTAAGGGGAACCCTCAAACAGCAACATGGACAGAAAAAAACTAACTTTCTTATCTTCTGCTAAAGCTGTTGTCAGTGGACAGGAAGTAAGGGAAACTGTCTTTTCAAATCAGGAGTTAATGGAGAACTAGGGGGTGAGTGAATTACACTCATCCTCCTAGATAGAGCCAACCTGTCACACATCGGCTCTATTGATCGGGAAGTGACTGAACACATACCGCCACTCGCTCACTTCCCGATCATCTCCCTGCAGATAGCGGTGACTGTCAATCACCTCTCCTCACAGGGATTCTCCCCCCCCCCTCTCCGATCCTCCAGCGCTGACTGGAGGGATTGACAGGAGAGGGGGCGGGCACAGCTGGCTCTGCCACTAGATAGGCAGAGCCAGCTGTCAATCAGCCAGCAGGGTGGATCTCTACAGTATTGTTGGGATCTGCCCCGTCTGCGGTGCTCTCAGCATATAGCAGGCAATGGCCCGCTATATACTGAGTTTTATTAACATTCTCCCATGACCCTAAAGAGAACTATGGGTGAAAAAAAAGGTTACCCCTTAGTTCTCTTTTAAATCTTAAAAATATTTAAGTATCCTAGCTATTAATAAAAATGTAGCTTATTTGTGCATCACTCAGCTCTAGATCCTCAAATCATCTCTGAATGACGGGAGTGAGCTTGGAGCGGGGCTACTTTACAACACCCACAAGGACCAAGGAGAACAAAAGTAGCCACCCTCCAGAAGGAAGGACAGTGTCATCATGAATTCTGAGATGATTTGAGGATCTACAGCCGGGTGATGCACAAATAAGCAACAGTATTGTTAATAATTAAGGTACTAGAACTCCTTTTTAAGATTTAACATCTGAGTTAAGTGTCACTTAAACCAAGACCCCGTGAGCAGTAAAAACCGCACAGGGCTTTTTAACCTTCACTACCGTGTCATAGACATAGTTACACTTTCAACTGGATGGCAAAAGTGAGTCTAGAATAGATAAGTTGTATTTATGGGAAATTTGAGCATAAGAGAAAAAAAAGCTGGCCATTGTTGTCCTCTGCTGAAGTTTGCCTGGATGCCAAACTGAACCAATGTTTTCAATACTTTGAGTTGCTGACCTAGAATGAATAAATAACCCGAGTTCTGGTTTCACTCTGACCTCTCTTGCTTCATTCTTGCCCCGGGTTAGTCACTCAAAGTATTAAAGCCAGAAACAGCCAAGCAACTAACATACACTGTCAGAGGATGGTCAATAATTGCAACCGCCACATTTTTGTTTTCTCATAGGGTTTTCAAATACCAGTTATTAGGCCCAATAGGGTTCCAATCAAATACCAGTTATTAGGCCCAATAGACAATTTTTGACCAAATCTGCTGATAAATGGGACATGCTTGAATATGAAACATGATGTATGCATCCCCCAGAAGACCACTGCTCTTCTACCCATTGCATTCTGGACACGACTCTGCTGGGGTACCACCTGTCAACATTAGACCAACTGGTCATCTTTTTTGCATGACCTAATCTAGATCAATCTGCACCTAAACCTATTTAGTGTTTGATGTACATAGTATGTCTCTATGTATGCGGGAGCCACAGATCAGATTGCTGGACATGCAACACGACTGTTGATATTTTTCATGATAGTTTATCCGCAGTCTAAGTGGATCTGTAATACCTTCTGTACAGATGCATGCTGTGTGCAAAATAATGTTAAAAATAATGAGTTATTATATACAATTTAAATTAAAGAAAGTATATATTCTATTTTACTAAATATTTGCATAAGCAATGTATACATTTTGTAGTTGAACTTCACTACTTTTCTAAATTTAGATTCATCAAAGGATTAATAAATGGCATTTGCTTCTCCAACTCCCACCCGTGCTGCAGCAGCAAGACCTGCCTGGAGCCACTAACTACATCCTAATACATATGTTTCAATGACGAGCAGTTTATAAGCAGTGTGTGGAATGTTTAGGAAAAGCAGCTGTGGACATTGAGGATTAGTTCATCTGTAAATCGGAGCATCCATCCTGTTTAAGCATTTATCGCTGTCCCCATTGCATTGAACATATTTTGATTTTCACTATCGCAGAGCAACAATCCATCATTTCCCCTTGCAATGCAAGTGCCTCGAAAGTAACATGTGTGATTTCACTCTGCTGCAGAGACAAAGCGACAGTTTCCAGACTATTTGTTGCTAGATCAAGCAGCTGTGTACATTCTTCTTAGTTTGGGTCATGTCTCAGAATATTTTCCGCAAGAGCAGGCATTGCTACCTTGCTAGCCATGTCTTTCATCCTAAGAGGCCTGGCATAGAGTTCTCATTTCATAAACATTTATTCTTATTGCTTTTTTTACAACTGTTCCTCGTCTGTGGTCAAGGCTGGGTTGATAGAAGTGACTTGATGTACTGTACTGCCATTAGCCATACCTATCTCATACCCTGACTCGTGATTTGAGCTGTAGGCCTGGTTTATTTACTGTAAGGATAGAACTCACAATTTGTTTAGTGTTTTATGGCCTCAAGGCAATTGTAGTGACCTTAAACCGTTGAAACTTAACTTAATACACTGTAGAAGAATGGCATCCAATCAAGCTTCTTTACATTTTTTTTCTGTATCCTTCATCAACCTGTAAGAAGTCAACTGTTACCAGTATTTTTAAAAGGGACGCTGTCGATGGCAAAGAAAACAGCATTGTAAAATTAAATTGAAATACTTACCATTAGCATGTAGATTGACTCAAATCTTCGCTCCCTTGCACAGTGGGTAGCGTGTCCCTTTAGAGCTGCAGTAGTGTTGTAGTGTCCAGGGGAGCAGTAGACAGACATATGTTGGATGCTGACTATCCCACTGGCGAGTCTTGCTCTGGGAGAAGATTGAAGTAAGCCTACATCCTGATGGTAAGTATTTTACAATGCTGTTTTTTTATCCTTTTTTTATGTTGGTCGTGACAGTGTCTCTAAGACTACTGAAAGCTAGGTTTCAGCTGACTGATTTGTTGTACTGCATACTATTTTATTATACAGTATTTATCAGTAAACCTTGCTGTCTTTACAGACCTATACCAATTAAAATAGAATGCCAGCCAACTGTTTTTTTTCTAGCTTTGGATTGAGTGGGAAAGGATCTCTGTCAGATCTGTCTCTGTTGGAGACATCCACCCTCACAATTTTTTTATTGCATGTCTCAAACCCATATATATGACAAATAGTGGCATTGCCAGGTATCATTGGCAGTATTTGGAGTGCCTCGGTTTTCTGACTACTGCCAATATCATCATAATAGGCTGTAACAAAAATAGTCTGTAACTCTGTAATGTATTAGTGTGTAATCATTATTTTCTTTTGGCAATTTTAGGAAGGCAGCTGAGAGAAAGTTCTCCATGAATGTACGTCACAATGATGATGACCGACCAAATCCCAGTGGAACTGCCACCCTTACTGAATGGGGAGGTAGCCATGATGCCACATATCGTAAATGGAGATGGGTCACAGCAGGTTTGTAATGTTGATTGCAATTTACATATTAACATTGCTAGAAGAGGGAAGTCAACTTATGTCACCTAAATCAGTATTGCTTTAACTTATTTGTTCTCTCCTGTCACCAAAAGGGTTATGCCATTTAAGTGTATGGCAGGGTAAAATAATGAAAAAATGCAGTACATGTGTAATATGTGCACATTTTTTTGTAATCCATTGTAAGACCTTTCCAGTACAGGAAAATACCTGTTGATCTGCAAGAAATACACTCTGCTCCTAATACCTGGCATGGGCTAATAACACACAGCATTGTAACACACAGTGTGCGCTAAGTGTTGTCAGCCCAGCTCAGTTTTCTTTTGCTAAACTACTCAGACCGATCTACTCTCTTATCTCCCCAACATAATGGCTAATCATCCTGTAGTTCCAAGATTAGAACTGGGAAGGGTTAGTTACTTTCCTTGAGATTACACAGGAAGTGAGCACTGGAAACAGGGCTGCTTTGAATTTCTGACATAAACAACGGGTATATTTTTTTGTACTTAGCCAACAGATATAACTAAATGCTTTTAAATGGTACCAAAGGGGAGCAAGTAAGAGAAATGTATTAGGGTTTACACTTTATCTATTTTAATTAAAATTACATTTAAATACAGCAAGATGAAATGTATATTGGAAATCAGTGTTATAAATTCCGACTCCAGACAAAAGTTTGCAAAGACTGTGAAAAGCTTAGAACTAGAGGTGCACCGAAATGGAAATTTTAAAACCGAAATAAAAAAAATTGTCAGGTCGAAACTGATACCGAAATATTTTTTATTTTCATTTTTTCAAATATTTTATTTTCATTTTTTCAAATATTTTATTTTCATTTTTTTATAAACTTTTTAATTTTTATATTCGCTGAGTGTGTGTACCTTGCTCTCCTCTCTGACACACTGTCACAGGAGGCTGAGCGAGCGGTGTAGGAAGGAGAGCTCAGCCTCCTGTGACAGCGCGGCCTGTCTCCGCCCACACACTGCTCTGCCGGTGTGGGAGGAGACGCCGGCCGCTCACAGCGCTCTCCTCCTGCAGCGCTCGGCCGGCTATCACAGTTTCTCTCCTTCCCGCTGGAACGCAGAGCAGCGCCCAGCGGGGAGGAAAGAAAGCATGGATGCGCCGATGTATCGGCAGGAAAATTGCACTTTCGGCATTATGCCAAAAGTAGCATTTTCGGCCGATATGTTTCGACTGCCGATATATCAGTGCATCCCTACTTAGAACTTCTGTCAGGGTTTTATTGCTGTCTGAGATTCCCCCTCACTTTATATCATGGTGACACCCTTTAATACCTTGACATACAGGGACAGGAAGGGCAAATCTCTCCCAAAAGGTCACAGGCAGCTAAAAAAACTTGACAAATGTTATAACTGTTCCCCATTCTACCACAAAAATTTGCTTTTTACTGTTATTTGTGCCTCCATGAAGGATATTTCCCACCATGACCTTTCCTGGTGAGAGACAATATCCTCAACAGAGTCACCAGGGGCAGCAGTAAAACCCTAACAGGGGTTCTAGCCCTTTTCCCCCCTGTTTTGTATGAAACTGGGCTTTAAATTACCATTTCATGTAAAATACAGAAGCACTCAACACACACACACACACACACACACACACACACAACTTCCCATTCCTTTAAAAGAACATGATATCTGACATGGTTCATAGTAAATTTCCCCTGAGCATGGCAGCTACTTACTTATCAGTGATTTGCCTCCAAAAAATAGCTGCCATGTCAATGTCTTACAAAAATATTGTTGTGTATAGTAAAACCATATAATAAGAGCTAGTCACACTTGGAATATTCCTAGAGATGAATATTAGGCCAGCTTCACACCAATGTGCCATTCATTTGAAATTGCACCCCAATATACCTGTGTATAGCACCCCTGATGTACCTGTATTGCAGCACACCACAACACACAGTACCAGAGCTGCACAATGCTTTAAAGGTTATCTGTATGAAAGGAATGAGGAAAACACAGCTTTGGTTATATATACAGTTTAAATTATTATTTTAACTATGCAAGCTTATTTATAATATGTATATTTGAGGCATTATATAGCTTCATTTTTCTGAGTCTGACTCTTCATCTTGAGTACTGATGAGCCTGGGCTTGGTACAAACACAGTTTGCCTGGGTTCATCCAAGCCTGCTCAGAACTGTGACAGCCAACCCCTCCGCCCAGGCCCAGTGGTGGCAAGGGGCATTTCCCTACCTGCAGCTATACATTACAAAGGAGCAGGGAATG
>NW_017306397.1:607354-621798 GCF_000935625.1 Nanorana parkeri | reverse complement strand
TTTATTAAATATTTTTATGTTTTACTTTCCTTTTAGGGCTTCATGGAAATATTGGGGGTCTAAACAGACCCCTGATATTTCCCTTTTAAAATAGAAAAAGAGATTTAGGACACAAAGTCCTCAATCTCTTTTTCTGTATCCCCAGTTATCAATGAACAGGAATCCTCTATGAGTGTTCCTGTTCGTTGATAACATGAGGACATGGTATGTTTCCTATAACTACAACTATGAATGAACAGGAGGTGATGTAGATCACTCCCATTCATCCATAATTGAGGATATAGTAAACATACCATGTCCTCAATTATGTACAAACACTCAGCGATCACTGATCGCTGAGTGTGTGTACCTTGCTCTCCTCTCTGACACACTGTCACAGGAGGCTGAGCGAGCGGTGTAGGAAGGAGAGCTCAGCCTCCTGTGACAGCGCGGCCTGTCTCCGCCCACACACTGCTCTGCCGGTGTGGGAGGAGACGCCGGCCGCTCACAGCGCTCTCCTCCTGCAGCGCTCGGCCGGCTATCACAGTTTCTCTCCTTCCCGCTGGAACGCAGAGCAGCGCCCAGCGGGGAGGAAAGAAAGCATGGATGCGCCGATGTATCGGCAGGAAAATTGCACTTTCGGCATTATGCCAAAAGTAGCATTTTCGGCCGATATGTTTCGACTGCCGATATATCAGTGCATCCCTACTTAGAACTTCTGTCAGGGTTTTATTGCTGTCTGAGATTCCCCCTCACTTTATATCATGGTGACACCCTTTAATACCTTGACATACAGGGACAGGAAGGGCAAATCTCTCCCAAAAGGTCACAGGCAGCTAAAAAAACTTGACAAATGTTATAACTGTTCCCCATTCTACCACAAAAATTTGCTTTTTACTGTTATTTGTGCCTCCATGAAGGATATTTCCCACCATGACCTTTCCTGGTGAGAGACAATATCCTCAACAGAGTCACCAGGGGCAGCAGTAAAACCCTAACAGGGGTTCTAGCCCTTTTCCCCCCTGTTTTGTATGAAACTGGGCTTTAAATTACCATTTCATGTAAAATACAGAAGCACTCAACACACACACACACACACACACACACACACACACACAACTTCCCATTCCTTTAAAAGAACATGATATCTGACATGGTTCATAGTAAATTTCCCCTGAGCATGGCAGCTACTTACTTATCAGTGATTTGCCTCCAAAAAATAGCTGCCATGTCAATGTCTTACAAAAATATTGTTGTGTATAGTAAAACCATATAATAAGAGCTAGTCACACTTGGAATATTCCTAGAGATGAATATTAGGCCAGCTTCACACCAATGTGCCATTCATTTGAAATTGCACCCCAATATACCTGTGTATAGCACCCCTGATGTACCTGTATTGCAGCACACCACAACACACAGTACCAGAGCTGCACAATGCTTTAAAGGTTATCTGTATGAAAGGAATGAGGAAAACACAGCTTTGGTTATATATACAGTTTAAATTATTATTTTAACTATGCAAGCTTATTTATAATATGTATATTTGAGGCATTATATAGCTTCATTTTTCTGAGTCTGACTCTTCATCTTGAGTACTGATGAGCCTGGGCTTGGTACAAACACAGTTTGCCTGGGTTCATCCAAGCCTGCTCAGAACTGTGACAGCCAACCCCTCCGCCCAGGCCCAGTGGTGGCAAGGGGCATTTCCCTACCTGCAGCTATACATTACAAAGGAGCAGGGAATAGCGGGGATGTCCCCCCCCCCCCCCCCCCCCACACACACACCCACTAACTAAGCTGGGAGGGGGGACTGTCGGTCACAGTTTTGGGTGAACTCAGGAGAACTAAGTTTGCACCAAGCCCAGGCTCATCACTAATTTGAGGTTGTAAAAGGCACAGTTAAGTGCTTAAACGCACACAGTGCAGACAGTGTGTTATGAGATGCTGTTGACAACACAGTGACTTCTGACCCTTTAACCCAGTGGTTCTCAACCTTTCTAGGGCCGGGACCCCTTGGTAACATTTGCCAAGTTGTGGTGACCCCCAACGGTAACATTTAGGGATGACGCGGCTGCTGCGGCGGCATCGTAGATATAGATATCTATATCTATATCTATATATATATAGATATAGATATAGATATCTATATATATTTATATAGATATAGATATCTATATATATTGTATTATAATTAATAAATACTTCTGAATAAGGATCTCTGTGAGTATTGATTTCCATGTAGTTATATATTTGCTCTTGACAGTCCAGTTTTGGCACCTCCATGTAACCTAACCTAACCTTCCCTTACCTAAACCCTTAACACCTAACGTAATTCCTAAAATGAGCTCTTAGCATTTAACCCCTTCCCCAAACATCTTTCACTCGTCAACATGTTCCTTAGCAATACTAAACTCCCTCAACCCTAACCACTTAAAGGAGAACTATGAGATGAGTGATTTCCACTCACCTCATAGTTCTAAGCCGACCTGTGACAATGAGACTGTCACAGGTCGGCTCAGTAGATTGGGAGGTGAGGGAACACATACCGGGTTCCCTCACCTCTCGATCCTGTCACGGCTCTCTGCCTCAATTCTGCTTCATACTTTTTGTGTCTTGCGCAGGGAGTTAACATGTAGGTTGTGGCACCAGAACAACTGCTTTGCCCTGTTGACATTGTCTATAGGGATATCACTCTTCCACAATGACTACAGACGTATAGTCCTGATTTTGGTGTGTATATGCTTTTATTGTTTATGAACATTTTTATTCCGACTTTTTCTAACTTTTGTTAACAACAAGCATTGGTGCATCTGGCTGAGTATTCTTTTTTTTTCGGTAAACAAGGGGAACACATAGGAGCTTATACGCTGAGTAAAGTTATATAATGGTGACCAAATCCAAGGGTTTCAAATACATTTATTCGAAAAAGCACAATCCCCTTTAAACAAGAAATCCCTAAAAAATGGAGATGGTCTAATGAATAGATCACAGTAAGTAATATATTATAACAAAGTTTAATGATATTTAACACTAATATTAATAAAGACACCTATAACATGACATTTAAAAACAATTAAAAATGTTTCCCTAGAATCACCTGAATATAATGATACGGGTATTGAACATTTGAATCCCCTATGGGGTAGGAAGTCTCTGGTGTGAGTGGGCAAAAAATATCAATCAATAGAAAAACGGAGCTGTACTCACATTGTACGCAGCTGGTATAAGGTAATCCTGGTTAAGTCCCACAACGATACATGCATGTAGTTATTTTTAGAAAGAAAGTATCCTTATGAAGCAGTGTCACTGAATAGGATCTATTTCATTGGTGAGTTTGGACTCACACTGCTGTCCGGGATGTAAGGTTTTCACCCCAGAAAAAAGCCTCCAGAAGGGTTTCCAAACTGCACGAGCGCATTGATGAGTGGAGTGTAGTGAGGTTTCCGCAATAGTGTGTCCAGTGACACGGCACGGGACGGCAGCTGCATGTAATCACACCGGCATTAGCTCGCCTTTGTTTTGGACAATCACTCACTCCTATCTCCCCGGCTTTGCTGTGGTAATCAAAAAGCCGCTGTCGTTGCGTTCAGCAATATCCGCATCGGATTTAATGGATCCACTCCCTTCGGTGGCTGTAGAGATCCTTCGTTTTCGTTCTCACCCGAACGTGTCAAAATCAGCAAAGGGTCTCTAGGGAAGCTGAGACACACGCTATCCTGACGCGTTTCCCCCCGATGGCCGGGGCTTCTTCAGAGGGGCGTGTGTGTAAAGTCCTGCATAGGTGTGTTTAAGTAGTCATACTAATGAGAGCTAATTGGTAATTATTTATCAAACGAGATACAGGCATGTGGTTCAAGTAAGTTGATTATCCCCAATACGGTTTAGTGCTATAGCATCCATGGAGTCAATCTAACATCGGTTTGTTTACATATAAAGATAACATATAAAGATAAAGATAAGGATAACACCCAATGAGTACAGCATTACACAAAATCTCTAAAGACCCCTATAATCTTCAAATCAACTCGATGCAGAGGACATGTGAACAAAGTCTCATCCTATCTGGGAAACCCAGACTGGTATTGTCCGCATTAGGTACATATAGCTGTGAGTCCACATAGGGTCATGGTAATAATCCAATGTGAGAAACCAGTCTGTGTACACTCCAGATCTTGATGGATCCAATTCATATTGAAATTAAAGCATGTAACTAAGGACAAGTAAGATGTATAAATGTATGTATACCCATGGCCCCCCTTATTAAGCACCAAAATGGGTGCATAAGGGGAAAAAGATCCCCCATGGAAGTATCTAGTTTCATGAGAAAAGGGTGCCCATAACGAACATTCCTAAAACTATACATTTTTTTGGGGTATTATTAAACCATCAAAGCCCGGAGCTCCAGAGAGTTGTCACAATTTTTAAAATAATATTCCAATGCTTGAGTATACCTTGTTCACAATGCTCCAACCTAATGGGGTAAAAAATGGGATAACGAAGCGCTATGTCTGAATGCTACTAGGTTTACAGATAACAGCTAAAATTGATCATATCATTGAGTCCAGGGGGTTCATGAGAGGCTGTTTGATGAATCCATCTGCACTCCCTCTGTAAAAGAGATTTATCCCAATCCCCCCCACGTCTAGGTTGGTGCACCCTGTCCAGTGCAAAGAAACTAAGTCCGCCGATATGTCCATGATATGATATTATGATATAAATATTCTTTTTTTTCCTATTTATTCTGGATCCTGCAAAAAATTCCATTTAGGAAAATGTGGGATTTTTCTTTCTTTTGTTAACTTGGCCTTTGGTTATTTTATTTTTTTTAGCCACAATTTTAAATCATAATTTTATGGTTGTTTCATCCCAAACTGTTAATATTGTGAAGGTATTAATTTAAATGGTTTAAGTTCTAAACTACACTGCAGTGGTCATAATTTAAAATGTAATGATTGTTTCCCTCTTGGAGTTTCTCTCCCCTCCTTTTGTACATGGGTTAAATACAGTATGAAATGTAAAAGCCTTTAATAATAGAATTGTATAATATATAACAGATGTCACAGAACACTTTATCATTTAGAAAGAGCTATTGGAAGATGCTGCAGATCACAGACTAGAGGAAGTACAGCATTTTGCATGCGTTTGTTTACTTTGGCTCTCCGGCTTCAATGGAGACATTTCTCTTCTATTTCAAAAAAATTTCTTACAATAAACTTAGCAATTTTATGACTTAAATATGTCGTTTTGGTCTGCTTGTGGAAAAAAATGTTTTTGTCTAGACAAATGAATTAGCGGAACATTCAAAGAAATGTAAGTTAATGCCTTAAGCAGGACCAGATTACGGTATAGCCAACATAGGCTATAACCTAGGGTGTCAGAACTTCCAGGGGTGGCTATCCACCACCCACATATCATGTTGCTGTCTGTGAATAACACATTCAAGTGTATAGTAGAATTTTCCAGTCAGCCATCCTGCCCACCAGAGCAATCAGTCTTGCCTTGCAGGATTTTCTCTTTGTGGGGTGTAACAGTGTACTGTGTACATCACCTTCACTCACCCTAGCTCAGTACACCTAGAATCAAACAGCTAAAAGAGTAGGGTGACAGCACCTAAACATCGGGGCTAGATTTCTGATTAGCCAAAACTGGTTGTTGCCTAGGCTGACTGGGTTACAAGAGTAGCACACAACTAGAATAATTTTGCTGACAGAGTAATACATAATTTCCTATAGTTATTATAAGAAGGCTACAGGGAGTAAAATTGTTTTATTTCCTCTTTAGTTTCAGCCCAGGATAGAAATTGCATAGAACAGGGAGAAGGCAGAGCAATTTAGGTGAGCAGAAGTAATCATTAGTGAAGTACTGGATGTTGCAACCTGCAACATTACAGAAAGTACTGAATTTCATGGTTCCATAGCAATTGTGGTTTGTGCAAAGTATTTTTGGGGAAAAAAATGGTGTTGACACTATTGCATCTGCGATAGTGTACATGTTTAAAAGACTTGTAGAAAATGGTGCTGGCTATAGGTTAACACCTATAACCCAACCTATAACCCATGCTGTGTGTATGTGCAGAAGCAGCTGTGGCCCAAACTGTAGGTGGTGGCCTCTGGCCAACCACAGAGGGTGCATTACTGCACATTTCTCAGGCTCTTGGTCTCTGACAACTTGACTACCCTGCAGGTAGCTACTGAGAGTAACTTGTGAGTTGAGCTGGACACTGAAAAACCATCTGTGTCCAGTTCCCAATGAGGAGGAGAATGCTTCTTGTTCTGGATTTTGCTTGTGGGTGTTCCGAGGCAAGCAAAGCCACAGCAGCAGCACTAGCAAGCAGAACCACAGGAGGCATAGGTAAGTGTTTAATGCAAAAGGTCACTGCACCTGACCCCCCCCACCCCCCCATTTCTTCTGCACTTAGGGTGACAGCACCTAAACATCGGGGCTAGATTTCTGATTAGCCAAAACTGGTTGTTGCCTAGGCTGACTGGGTTACAAGAGTAGCACACAACTAGAATAATTTTGCTGACAGAGTAATACATAATTTCCTATAGTTATTATAAGAAGGCTACAGGGAGTAAAATTGTTTTATTTCCTCTTTAGTTTCAGCCCAGGATAGAAATTGCATAGAACAGGGAGAAGGCAGAGCAATTTAGGTGAGCAGAAGTAATCATTAGTGAAGTACTGGATGTTGCAACCTGCAACATTACAGAAAGTACTGAATTTCATGGTTCCATAGCAATTGTGGTTTGTGCAAAGTATTTTTGGGGAAAAAAATGGTGTTGACACTATTGCATCTGCGATAGTGTACATGTTTAAAAGACTTGTAGAAAATGGTGCTGGCTATAGGTTAACACCTATAACCCAACCTATAACCCATGCTGTGTGTATGTGCAGAAGCAGCTGTGGCCCAAACTGTAGGTGGTGGCCTCTGGCCAACCACAGAGGGTGCATTACTGCACATTTCTCAGGCTCTTGGTCTCTGACAACTTGACTACCCTGCAGGTAGCTACTGAGAGTAACTTGTGAGTTGAGCTGGACACTGAAAAACCATCTGTGTCCAGTTCCCAATGAGGAGGAGAATGCTTCTTGTTCTGGATTTTGCTTGTGGGTGTTCCGAGGCAAGCAAAGCCACAGCAGCAGCACTAGCAAGCAGAACCACAGGAGGCATAGGTAAGTGTTTAATGCAAAAGGTCACTGCACCTGACCCCCCCCGCCCCCCCATTTCTTCTGCACATTTAACTTGCCGCCACTGGACCAGCGCACACTTTTTGGATGACTTCCAACGCAACCACACTTCCTTCCCCTGAACCAAGATGTACTTCACTATTCACTCCATTCAACCCTCACCATGCAGACCTCACCACAGCACCTGCAGGCCACTTCACCAAAGAATCTGCATGCATCTCCACCATACCCCCCTACACGCCAACCCCCTCTTCTCCTTAATCTGTGCCTGACCATAATTTCCCCCACTGCTCTCACCACTGTGCCTAACCCTCATTCTCCTCCCTTCTCTCACCAGTGTGGCTAACCTCCATCTTCTCCCCCAGCTCACATCACCCTCCCCTGCTCCTGCTCTCACCACTGCACCTTACCACTCTCCTCCATAACTGCATCTGACCTACACCCCCAATCCACAGGACAGGACCAAAATGAGTAGATGTCAGTTAACCTATCAGATTTCTTTTGGAAGTGTTTGAGGCTAGAGGAGCACCTGGAGCTCTTATATGCTCTAAGGCAGCAGGTCTATCCACAGTGCCACTGTGCTGCTGACAAATCTGTGTCCCATTAATAAGGTACTTGCTTTCCCTGAAATGTGTACATCAAATATTTATTCTGATAAAATATATTAACTTCTGCTTGAATATTTTATGCATTATTACATACCTATCTTTCCGTAGAAGTTTGTTTCTTCAGTGAGAAAATTGAAACGTTTGTGTTAGTTAGAAAAAAACATATGAAGGCTTATGTAATAAGTCAGTGCAAATAACAATACAGATAAGCTAAGTGCTAGAAGGCATGACTTCTGATTGATTTCTGTTGGTTACACTACTTTGTACACCATTATTGTCTTATTGCACTGAGCTACTGACTTACATTTACAGTGATGCCACCTGTTGGCATGAATTATATAATAATATTGTAAACCTATCGCCATAATGCCCATCTTGAAATGTTCAGATTTGAAGGTTGCAAGATACTGTGGACATTGTAGGCAATTTTGAATTCATGAATGGAAGAGCATTAGGTCATATTCCTGCCTGCTGGTCTAGGCACCATTGACATCACTCAGACTTCCGGTGGCAACCTAGGAGAGCTGAGAATCCCAAATTCTGCAAGATTTTAAAAGTAACAGAGCAAAAGATGATCAAGAATACTTGCTAATTCAGCAGGAATCACATTCTTCAAGAGTTATGGCGTTCGAAGAATCATTTGCTTCCAAAACATTTTGATGTTGTGGTTCCAACCAATGGCCTCCGTGTGAATACAGAACACAGCAGGTGTGTTGAATGCTGATGATTCCTCAAGTGCCGTAGATCTTCAATGAGTGAAGATAAGACTATATACCTGATGAAGTGGTAAGTATAAAGCCAGTCATACTCCTGTAGAATTGCATTTGAGAAAATTCGTTTTTGGAATGTTCGTTCCCATTTTCTAATAGTTTATTGGGGTCAAATCGGCATGCTTTTTACCATAGAAATTTGCACAGTGAGTGCCCCTGTCGGCACCCTTCCGCCCAGCATCCCACAATCAGAAGATTGAAAGAGCCAGTTGGAAAATCTTTTGCTGAATGGTGCCTGTAGCCAATCAGCAAGCTCCATTCATGTATTCTGACAGTGGGCACAGTCAGAATACAGAAAAAACATCTGGGGATTTTTCCATCCATGCTGTTGAGTATAGTTGAACAAACGCAGGTTGAAGAAAAAAATAGCACAGTAATTATATTAGGAATACAGACCACCTTCCCCTCTCCTCTTCTACATACCATATGTTCTGTAGTCCTGATATACTGTTATATCATAAGATGAGACTGCAGTGGACACCACTGAATTGTTGGCAGGATCAACAGTTTTTTTTTAATACATTAAAGTCGGTTACATATAGCAATATAGACTAATGCTTACATGTAAGCCATAGTTGATTTGTAGTCCCCGTCAGCTCTTGTTAAAGTGCTCCCATTGTGCCACAGCACAAACCTCACAGCGGTCATAGGCTTCCCAGCATTGTAAGTGTGTTATCTTTATATTGAGACAACAATAAAATAAGAGTAAACATAACTGGAGAGCAATGTGCTGCAAGTTCAGACAGCTGCTAAGAAGGTCTGGCAGCTGTTTGGAGGAATTCACAATGTACACTGCCTGGTATCAATTGATAAAATGAAAACAAAGAAATGACTGAAGTGCAGTTTATATGAAATAAGATTTCAGATGAATACACATTTAAAGATGAAATGCCATAGATCATAGTACCAGGGAACCGTGTCGGGCAGTAGTCTAATAATTGAAGTGCTGGATGGTGACAGTTTGAGCGAGTTGGTTTTGATGAATGTTCAGATGTCTTACTGCGAGAGCTATTTCCTCTCGACCTAAGAACTATTTATATTGGAAGTATAAGAAGAAATTGTCTGTCTCTAAATCATCTGTTTCTTGTATAAGGAATAAAAAATGCTCCATAGGTTGAGGAATGATAATATGCACACACATATATATATTTCATTGTAATAAGAAGCCTACATTATGTAATGCATTGGCCAGTTTCATGCCAATAAATCATTTAATGACATAAAGCTAAAGGAAAAAAAACAGCCATTTAGATTCCAGCATCTCAGGCTTGACTGGAGCTATCACCTCTATCTTTTTTTATGGAGATAAGGAGGCTTTTTGTTGGCTGAAATGGGTAGCTCTGTGCATTGTAAAAAGAAACACATTACAGAGGAATATGCAATATGTATTATTGTTGGTTACGATTTAGCAGCTGTCCCCAATTTCTAGCCATATAAACGGTCAGCTTCGTCACCTTAATGAGGCAGCCTGAGCATCCCATTGGGTCACATTTGCCTGCCGCCCCCTTTCCTGCAGGAGCATCCTGTTGTTAAAAGCTATTAGCAATCTGTGATGCTCTTGCCAGTGTTCTGCCCACCTCACTGATGTCTTTGATTGGCACGAGCTGAGCAGGACATTTTGGCTGGTATCCAATCCAGCTCCTGAATGGGCCACTATTAGGGCCCATTCACACCAGCCCGGTTCACTGCAGTGTGTTAAACACACCTGCATTTGTTATGGATTAGGGTAACCTATTCAGATAATGGGCCAAGTAGACTAAAAATAGTATATGCAGCATACTGCAACACGAGATAACACTCTGCTGTGCATTCGCTGCCAATATTGCTGCATGCAGGTGCGCTGGGAAGGTGCATTTGGTGCCATTCTGAATGGTAACAAATTATTATTATTTAGGAATTATATAGCACAAACAATTTGTGCAGCACTTTACTAAATATGTGGAGACTGATCAGTTACAATACAAATCCATACAAGATATTAGAAGGGCCCTGCTCTTAAGAGTTTACAATCTACCGTGCCTCTGCTTTCAGAAAATATATAATTGTTTGGGGGTTTCATTTTCTATCCAAAAATTAATTAAGATTTTAATGTAGGTGAAAAATGAAAAGATTGTTCTAGTACTGAAGTAGTTAAACATACATGTTTACTGTTTAGGTATATAAGAGAGTGGAAATGGTTAATTAATACAGTCATGTAAAAAAAAGAAAATATACCCTATGTAAATTGATGGCTTTTACCACATATTTGTACAGGCAAAATTTACATATTCTTTTAAACAATGCCTACAGATTACATGTAACGCGTTTGTTACCACAGCACACTGCTCTAAATACTATATATTAAAGTATAAAATAAACATTTATCTATATTGTGTCCTAGAACACGGTGTAAAATACCTTTATATCTGAACTCAACACAGCCCTGTTCATCCTTTAGTACTGCAATACCTATTTTATTATAGTACCTTGGGGAACATGAATTAGTGACGGAGGATAGTGAATTTACTTGTAGCTTATCCAGCATTTCCCCTTGTTCCTTTACATCAGCAAGTGCAGAGTGACCTGGAACAAACGGCAGAGGTCCAAGGTAGAAGCCGCAGCTGAAAAACACTGATTGTTGCTTAATGAAGTTTGGAACTTTTTTTTTTATTATTGAACGTGGAAAGCCACTTTTACTTTAAATGTTGAGGGTTTTTTTTATATTCAAAGTGGAAAAAAAAAACAGCTTTTGCATCTACAGCACATGCATATGAGCAGTAGCTTTGAAGTGATGACAGCAACATCAGCAAGACTTTTATTCTACCAGGTACAGGTGATATTTCAGGCCGAACACTTTGATCTGGCATCTTCAATGGCATGTTCTTTGAAGCAAAAAGGTGCGTTTACCTGACAGAATAAATCACTTGAAAAAGGTCTGCTCTTGTCCTTTTGATTAGTTTTGCTCTTATTAGAGGCTGAGGCTTGACCTTACCAACAATATGAACCTTTGTGAAGAAGGAACTGTCACTGGCCAAAAGCTCTGGGCTCCAACAACTAATGAGCACTGAGTTTGTCTTACAACTGCCACTTTTAACCTGGTCTGAATAATTGACGTTACAATGTGTGATTTGACATTTACACATGTCAAAAGAGCGAGGGACTGGAGATTCATTCATCATTTTGGATGAAAGTTCATTTGTGTTGCGATGCAAGTTTGCTTCTTAAAGATATTTTTTTTCCTTCTGGGATTTAATTTATGGAAGAAGTGCAATATTTTCAAAATACATACAGCGGTCACCTTGTGGATGTTATTTAAAATGGCTGGTGTGTATTTTGCCTGAGTATGCAGAGTTCTGCTAAAAGTCTTGCCAAGAAAGGCAGTTATAGAGATGTGTCCTGTCCCCCTCAGCTTGTTATAGGGACATAACTTTACTGCTGGTGCTGTTGGCCTAGATCACTTCACTGGCATTTTTTCATATCAAAGATGTACTTGCGAGCCTCAACTTTTATAGTTTTAACTGCACTTTCCTGTTATAGCACTTGTTCAGGGAGTCTAAATATAAATGTACAGTCCAATAGACAGTCTATGCAGTAGATGCAGTTTGCTCAGTAATCAGCACTCAGTAACAGAACTGGTTTGACTCCCACCACCCCAAAATTCTCATCAGTATAAGTCTGTGTCAAGATGGATGAGACTGTTACTCTGCTGTGCACTGGGGTGAGTAGGGCAAGAAGCTCTTTTATTAAGGTAGAAAAAAAATATTTTTAAGCAGTTTGAAGCAAAACAATCTCTCACAAACCATAATGTATGGAGTTACAGGACTATAAAAAATTCAAACCGTCGGTGACCCTGTAGGCACCACCCAGCTTGAGAACTAAGATTACAAAATCAAAGGAGCCGGGTGGAAAATTGTTGGCCATACAGTGACTGCATCCAATCGGTCTGAATACAATGGTGGGCAGGTAGAAATTCCTCCATCCACACTGTTTAGCGTGCATTGGGGAACCAAGTGATTCTCCCACTCTCTCATTCTCCTGTAGGTTTGAGTTAGGCTTTGAGCCTGAATGGGGGAAACAGTCATTCATCCCTGACATACAAAGCTGCAGTAGGTTCTCTGTAAATCTGTAAGTTGTTTATCGACATTCTTACACTTATTAAGGAAAAGATCAAAATGGTGTCAATAACAAGCAACTTTCATTGTTGTGTTCTTCTAAAACTAAACCGATGAAAAGTAAATCTGATGTATTTAATAGAAGTATCTGTACTATATAAACACACTATTTTTTCTCATTGGTGTATTGCTAAATTAGCTTGTATATATCTTTCTGCTCAGAAAGTCATTGTGGGTTACCATGCTGCACAGAAATTGATGAAGTTCACATTGTTATGTTTATTGACTTGTGTTGTGTGAGGCAAGTAGTAAGACTACAACTCCAATGTTTCTTATATCAATCTCAAATTAAACAATTACCTACAGTAATTTGGTATATATGAGATCAGCAATCTGGCTTATGTATCTCAGGAAGATGATATCAGCAAGCCTTTGACTTGTATGATTTGGGATGATGATATCAAGAATGTTTTTACCTCTGGCAGATGACACATAGGTTTTAATTGGGTTATGAAATACTTCTTTATCTGCATTACATGGAGTGTTCTAACAACATGCATATAGTATCATAGCCAAGTATAAGCAGTAGGGCTCATTATTAAAGCTAGTATTCAAGTATATGTATACCTTTTTTAGAAAAACAGGCTAAGACTTGAAAAATAAAAAAGTTATATACTTCAGTGAACAAAGAGGAGTATGGTTCAGTCCTAATAGAGTCACTGCTAGTTAATGAAAGAACTCCCATCTCCACGAGAACTCTACTCCATCTAGAACAGTCCTTACTATAGAACTATGCAGCTGGGATTATTTAAAATTCTAAAAGCACAATCAGTCTGTACAAATTTGGGATCTAATTAATAAACAGTATACCATAAATCCAGTGATAGGCTTTTCCAATAAAAGTGGCAGGGTAATCCAAAAAGTCCAAAGAAAGGATGCTAAGCATGGCGTCATTGTTTTCGGATACAACGCAAAGTGTTGTAGCACTGACTGGGGCACTTAGTTCTTCCCTGTGCATCTTTGTTGTCCTACTAAAACGGATTGTTCACCTATACTTTGGCATCAGACTATAGCCATTACAGCAGTGAATCTTTTAGCACCTAATATTATAGAGTACATCTGGATGAACCATTTGCTATTTACTGGTTCTTTGGATTGCTTGTATTACTGTGTCACTTTCAGTGGAAAAATCCTATCCCTGGATTTATGGACCTTTTACTAAACTAACAGAGTCATTTGGACATGTAAGCCATATGCTTTCTATTTTTTATTCCCCAATTTGTACAGATTGATTGTTCTCTTAAACTTTTGAATATAACTCTGGCATAGCTATATAGTAAGCATTGTTCATACTCTAGAAGTGTAGGATAAGTATAAATACTAGGGATGCACTCAGGGGCTGACTGGCAACTTTTAGCCCAGGGGGCAAGTACAACCCAGAGGCCCATGGTGCAGCAACTTGGCCCCCTTCCCGCTCTGCCTCTTCCCCGCCTTCTCCCCGCCCCTGTCTGCCACTTTTGCTATCCATGTAAGAGTAGTGAAAGGTCGGCTGATGTGAGGACTCCTAGTAAGTTCATGAAAGGGGTGATTGGCTGGGGGATGGTGCTCTCTTCCCACTGGGCTCCCTACATGGTTCTGGCCTTACTCCGCTCCATGTCTGGTACTTAGGCACTCTCACCCACTGTAGACCGCCGCTGGCTGTCCATGCTTCTGGGCTGTGAGCTGTGGGAGGAGAGTGGGAGGTTAGTGGGAGGGGCCGGACAGTGTCAGTGTTCTATAATTTTTCTCGATCCTATACATTTTCTCGA
>NW_017306397.1:605121-605780 GCF_000935625.1 Nanorana parkeri | reverse complement strand
TCGCTCCTCTGGGCTGACCTCTGGAGGCCCCCGCGGGCTGCCCTCTACAGTGCCTGATCCAGCCAGCCTGGATCGCATACCGATGTGATCCGCGCTGGCTGGATCTAATCAGGCACTTTAGAGGGCCCCCCGCGGAGGCCTCCAGAGGTCAGCCCAGAGGAGCGAGCGGCCGTCGTGTACAGAGCCGCATCTGAAGCGACTCTGTAAGTGGCGGAGGAGGGAGAAAAAAAATTATATTAGCGAGGCCAGTGACGGGCCCCCTGACGGCCGCGGGGAGCGGCCGTTTTTAAAGGCAGCACAGAGGCCCGGGGGGCAATTGCCACCCTGCCCCCCGGCCCAGTCCGCCCCTGGATGCACCGATACTGATATATTTCTTTTTCCGGTGCTCGCCCATACCGAATACTGATACTGAAAGTCCCATTGAGGAAGCCGGGCAGCATGTAATGATAAAGCTGTCTCTATGTGACGAGGAAGCATGGAGCCGGCTTTCTGGCCAATCAGGAAGCCGGGGGGCGGGTAATGACTCGCTGGCCTGCTTCCTGATTGGCCAGCTTCCTGACCAATTAAGGAAGCTGGGCAGCAAGTCATTACACGTCGCCCGCTTTCCCGGCCAATCAGGAAACCAGGGGGGGGGGGGGGGTTTACCTACCCCCGGGATT